>NC_090646.1:247251859-247344359 GCF_040937935.1 Hyperolius riggenbachi
TTGATGTTGGGGGGGACGTGGTACCTGCGTTTGATGTGCGGGGGACGTGGTACCTGCGTTTGATGTGCGGGGGACGTGGAACCTGCGTTTGATGTGCGGGGGACGTGGTACCTGCGTTTGATGTGCGGGGGACGTGGTACCTGCGTTAATGTGCGGGGGACGTGGTATCTGCGTTTGATGTGCGGGGACTTGGTACCTGTGTTTGATTACACAGCTACACATCTGTGTTTGATGAGTGGGAAATTCGTTATCTGCGATTTTATCGGGGGGGGGGGGGGCACAGGTTTTCTCGCCTGGAGTGACAAAATGGCTAGAGGCACCCCTGGTGCAGTGTGACACAGGCCTTCTCGTCTGGCGTGGCTAAAAGGCTAGAAACACCCCTCGGTATGTGAATTACACATATAGAACATATATTTGCAGTGAAGATAAATAAGGACTATACCATAACTAAAGTATTTATAATTCAAGCAGCCATTCCAGAGAAAGTCAGTCATGTGACCCAGGATCCATTGAGAAAACTAACAGCTGCTAGCAGAGAGGGCACTCCCCAGCCAGTGAACAGCTCTCATTTCTGAGCTGATCACCTGACTCCACCCATCTCTCACCTCTACTGCTTACAGATTGTTCATCTCAGCATTTTCATCTTGTCTATTTACTTGTCCATTTATACAGTGTGTAAAAAAGCATTTACTACATCACACACCCTTCTCCATGTGGTTATAAAAGCCATATGTGCGTCATCCTGCCAGGCCTGCAATTGTAAAATTCTAGCTGGTATTCTTCTAGGTATACCTTGGCTAATGTACATGATTAGTGGATAGATGGATTGGACAAAAAAAATTGCTGTTTAATTCAGCCAAGCACTAAATGGCATTGGCTTAGTAAGACAGTTTTCTGTTTTTCACACTGCTGATATTTTAAGAAAACTAAAATGACTTCCAAAATGCCATTATCTTTATAATTTTGTGATCTGCTTATGTAGAAAATGGAGGAGTATTTGGATAAAGATGGTAAAATATACTTGTCTGGATTGGAAAAGCAGTTGGGGGAACACAATTGGTTTGCTGGTGACTATGTAAGTACTTTTTTCTGTACAATGTCATTTAGCCCCACTCATGTCTAAAATTAGAATTGCCAGTGATCTCTGGTCCTAAAACAGAATGTGCATAGCCTCATTAGTTAAAGATGTTTCAGTACCAAAAGTATCACATACATGAGATGCTAGACACAGAAATAATCCACGTGATAATAGCATAAGTCTGGGTTCACATGGGGGGGCTTGCATTGTGTTCCCCTATAAAGCAGGAACAAAATGCAATGGAACCTAAAAAGTCAGACCACATTCTGTATTTAGCTAACACACAATGTGACATATGCCCTAAATATGGCATAAATGCTAAATTACCCATCTAGGAGATGAGAAGACACTCCTCATCAGTAATTTCACCATTACATGCCCAGATACATTTGCTCTACAAGTAGCACACAGGATAAGAATGATGCCATAAAGTATTAATATACAGGGGGGGGGGTTGGGGGGGGGGAGGGCAGGGGGGTCAGGAAGGACATTCTGCATTTTTGAGTCAGCCAAGACAGGTGGAATAACTGGATACTGCATGACATACTTGAAGATAATTAAAGTGTAATACTGCGTAAGTTAAAATCAGATGTTAATTGCGGGAAGTGTCTTAACTGTCCTGAGTCTAGAATTTGGTATGCATATTTAACTTCCTTAATTAACCAAAAGTGTGTATTGGTCAATTTGTATACTTCAGAGAGACTCTGGTTGCCCCAGTGGAGTTTATTTTAGTGGTGGATCTATAAAAGGTTTGTGTGACATATCCCATACTTTGAGCATCATTTAAAGGGGCCTGGGAGGGACCTTAACCCGGATGTTACATAGTTACATAGTTATTTGGGTTAAAATAAAGACATACTGTAAGTCCATCGAGTTCAACCAGAAAACAAAGTACAACACCAGCCTGCTCCCTCACATATCCCTGTTGGTACAGAAATGTGATCTTCGCAGCTTTCAGTAATATACTGAATAAATAAATACTACCAAACATAGGTCAATTTATTAGCATATTCTGAATCTTGGCCTTTTCAGCTCCCAAAGCATAGTGAAGATGAGACAATTTATCTGTTAGGTAGTAAAACAGGCTATTAGGAGTTGCGGAACCACTCGAGTCCTTGGGATTCTGGAGGGCTTGCAAGGTAAGGCAGTGTCTTTTCACATTCCAAATACATTGAGTCAAATGGGTGTGCAGTTTAGAGAAGGACTCGTTCTCAGCACATCATATGAAGTCATGTGATGTTAAGGAAAAAACCCAGACCAATAGCAAAGCAGAAGAGACCTAGTAGCTGCAGCAGGAGTACAGGAGAGACCCGACCCTGAAAGAGGTAAGGCCAAGTACTATCGTCACTCTGATCTGTGGGTCTGTCAAAGGGAGGGTGAGCAGTGCGTCCAGGGGAGCACCTGGTGGAGAATGGAATGAAGAAGTCTAGGCCCTCATCCCAGTTGGGTTTTAGAAGATTAGATTATCAACTGCGGTGGGAGAAGCATGCCCCATAAAAATTTTTCAGAGGGGGCCCCATCATCTGAAGTTATGCCTCTGAGCATGACTGTATACTATGCAGCCATACTATCAGATAATGAAACTGTGACACACCACAGAGTCACTTTAAAGCAGGTCTAAGTACTCACCATTCAATTTTCCCGATGACCGGCGATTTTTTTAATCGATGAGCGGTCTTTTCCTCAATCTTGTGACGTGGGTACAGGCACGCGATTTTTAAGATCTTTAAGACCCCAAAAACGCCACGCAAAGTACAGCGATCGCTTGACTTCCCGTTCGCACCAGTCATGTAACGTCGCAAGCAGGAATAGGAATCCCTGAAGACTCGTCGTCAAGGGGACGTCGCTGGACCCATCGTGTGGTGAGTACTCAGCTTAAGGGGAAACTGAGGATGCTATTAAAAGCTAAAGTAAAAAAATAAAAAAAACATTTCGCCAAATAAAATACACAGAGTATTGTTGGCAGCATTTACAAGAAGGCCAATTTGATCTTCTGTCCATTTTGGGAATTCTTAGCTGGCTGAAGATCGAAATGGAAAGAGAATGTTTAATTACTTTAAACTGAGAAAATACTTCTGCTGCACCAATGGCAGTTGATGGTGGTTTAATAATGAAGAAATTCCTCTTTGAAATACTTGCTTAAGGCAGTCATTTCTTACAACAGCTGATCAAAAATTAGTTTTTATTTACACTTTATTTTGTTGGCAGAGTATCTTGAATGTTTCCTATGATTAGTTTCCTATTCATGTAAACCTGTAATTATGCATGCCCAGGTTTAGACCTCCAAGATTTCTGTGTAACGTTTTTTTTTTCCTGGTGCGTGAATTTCAGTACTTACACTTATCGAGGTCTGTTTCCCCTGCAGGTGACATGGGCTGATTTTTTCTGGGATATCTGTGGTGATAGCATAAAGTTTTATGTTCCTGAGTTTGCAAAAGGCTACCCAAAGCTGTCGGCTCTGCAGAAAAGAGTGAAAGAAGTTCCAGAGATTGCAGCCTGGATAGAGAGACGCACACCAGCATGGCGCTAAAATTATCTTTTACTTCCTGAATGGTTGAACTAAACCAATCTAATCGATTCATACATTGCCAATGTAAATAGTTTCTTTATGAACTACTACTTAATAAGCTGCAGGTGTATGGCAAGAACTACTGAACAGAGATATAGAGTGGAACTGTGTTCATTTGTAGCTGTGCCTATTAATGGTGTAATTTTTAGAGAACAATCATATTTTCAATCAGATCATTTAGGTAGAACGAAAAGATTGTATTTAATCAATCCATAGCATTACAGGATCCAATATATTTTTGCTATCAAAACCAGTTTATATGTTAAATATCCTCATGCCAATCTACTAGTTCTTTAAAAAATGTGGTCATTCAGGATTTAATGGGCCCATCAACTTCTTTGTTTTCATACAATACGATCTGAATACTTTGATTGAAAATAGGATCTTTCATTAAAAATTGTACTGTTGATGGGCACCTTCAGTCCAGGTAAGCATTTAGAAATTAAAAGGAATCTGAAGTGAAAATAAACGTATGATATAATGATTTGTATGTGTAGTACCACTAAGAAGTAGAACATCAGCAGCACATATATTGTTTCCAGTACAGGAAGAGTTAAGAAACTTCAGTTGTTATCTATGCAAAAGAGCTTCTCTGAGTTACAAGACCAAGGTTGCTTTCTGGAGCATTTATACATCAATGAAACAGCCAGGGACAGATTTAGATAATATTTTTACTCCTGGGAAGTTCCAAGGGTCATAAGCTCTGCTTGTGTTATAGTTTAAAATACAGAGTGTGGCTTGTAATTGCAAATATTAGAGAATTATTCCTAAGCCTAACCTCCCCTCCCTCCTCCACACAAACACCCTTCCTGATGCCTAACCCCCCCCTCCTCCACACAAACACCCTTCCTGATGCCTAACCCTAACCACCTCTGCACAAACACCCTTCCTGATGCCTAACCCTAACCACCTCTGCACAAACACCCTCCTGGTGCCTAACCCTAACCACCTCTGCAAAAACATGCTTCCTGATGCCTAACCCTAACCACCTCTGCACAAACGCCCTTCCTGGTGCCTAACCCTAACCACCTCTGCACAAACGCCCTTCCTGGTGCCTAACCCTAACCACCTCTGCACAAACGCCCTTCCTGGTGCCTAACCCTAACCACCTTTGCACAAACACCCTTCCTGGTGCCTAACCCTAATCACCTCTGCACAAACATGCCTCCTGATGCGTGACCCTAAAAGTCCCTGTCGCACAAACCCCCTTTCTAAAACCCAACATTTGCAAAAGACGATAATTATCGGGCATTATTGCTGCCGGGCACCGAACTCTGCTGCAACCCGAACCCCCCCCCCCCCCCCCCCAAAAGCCTGCAAAAAATGTAGTTTACCGGTCGCCCCATGACTTCCTCTGGGCTACACCTTTTTAGTGTAAGTCTCTCCCTCATCCTGAAATTATTTACCCCACATTTAACATGTGGAAATTGTTCCAGATGTTTTTATCTCCTTACCTACTGTATCCTATATTTCTCCATCTTCGATTGCCTACTTCACTGGGCAGCTTGCTCTTCTTGCCAGTCTCCCAACTGTCAGTCCCTCTTTGGGAACCCTGTCCCTGTTTTCTTCCTCATTTGTCCTGTTTTCAGGACTGATGTACATATCTATGTAAATGTACGTATTTTATCTTCCGATAAATGTGTTTAATTGACTTTAAATTCGATTCCCATCCTTGAAAGAAAACCTGTAACATAAAAATTGCCCCTGGGGGGTGTACTTACCTTGGAAGGGGGAATGCTTTGGATAGTACAGAGGCTTCCCCTGTCCTCCGTCCCCCGATGGTCTTGCAGGGCCCCTCCGAACGTAGTCCATGTAAATATTTACCTTCCCAACTCCTGCGCAGACGCAGTAGTGGCTCTCGGCTCAGGATCAGGCAGTAATAGCCATTCCCAGTCAGGTCCACTCTACTGCGCAGGCCAGTTCCCGAGCTAAGAGCCGCTACTGTGCCTGCGCTGGAGTCTGGGACGGTAAATATTGCAGGTGCTACTGCTCCTGCGCCACAGCTTGACAAATTGTCGGCTGTGGCTTCGGAGGGGCCCAGTGAGACCACCGTGGGACAGAGGAGGAAGCCTTGATAGGATCCAGAGGCTTCCCCCCCCCCCCCTGTTCCCCGAGGTAAGTACCCCACAGGGGCACTTTTTTTTGTTACAGTCTCTTTAAATTGATATATTTCATATATTGAAATGCTAATATGAAGGAAAATAAACAAGGATAGAAAGGACCTGTGTGGTTGAATTATAAAACAACCTATTTTTCTTATGAAATATTTATGGTATGTTTGACGGGGAGGTGGTTAGGGGTGTGGCTTAGGTGTCCCTCTTTCTTATCTCATAAAGTTATGAGGTATGCATTTGTAAACTACACCGCTTATTCATCTATAGAGCTTTGTAATATGTTGACATTTTGATAAAAATACATACATAATAGTTCATGTTTGCTACAAAATATAGATATTAAAAAAAATATAGAGAATATGAAAATAAAATAAAAATATAGAGAATTGCAGTTCTGTCTTATTTTGCATTGAATTTTTCTCTATTCTCTTACAAAAAAGTACATACTGTAAATTAATAAGACAAAAGAGACACAAAGCTAATAACTGTTGCGTAAGCACCACATACAACATACTGTACACATGTGTGCATAGCCTGCTGTGTCGTCATAATGTACAATTTTGGAATGCTGTTCTTATGTCTTTTGCTATTGTGTTTGAAAAGAACTTGTAACTAGTACTATCCAGCTGTCCTGATAAATGCATATTTTCCTATTGAGATCCTCAGGTCCTATTATTAACCACTTTCCCCCCGCCCGTACGAATTTCTCCGTCCCTTTTTCCATCCTCCCCAGGGACGGAGAAATCCGTACTTTCCGCGTTCCCGCCGCTGTCCGCGCTCCCGCTCGTAAACACGCCGCCCGCCGCTAGTAAACACGCCGCCGCCTGCTTGCCCGGAGATCAATGAACGGGAAAATCCATTCCCGTTCTTTGATCTAAGCCCCGCAATGATCCGCTGCTCTCCGATGAGCAGCGCGATCACTGTGAAAAGTAAACACTTACCCAGCCTCCAAGTACTTCCTCCAAGCTTCCGGAAGGACGCTTGGAGGTCGCATTAAAACAAAAAGTTACTGTGGCCATCTTGTGGCCAAATAGTAAAACTACACCCTACACATTTTTCACATACAAATAAATTACTTTTACATAAAAAATTAACTCATTACCTCCCACACTCCCAATTTTTATTTTTTTTTGTAATTAAAAAAAAATAAAAAAAATGTACAATAAAAAAAAATACATAAATAGTTACCTTAGGGACTGAACTTTTTAAATATTTATGTCAGGAGGGTACAACACTGTTACTTTATAAACTATGGGCTTGTAATTAGGGATGGACGCAAAACTGAAAAAAAATGCACCTTTATTTCAAAATAAAATATTGGCGCCAAACATTGTGATAGGGACATAATTTAAACGGTTTTATAACCGGGACAAAAGGGCAAATACATTTCATGGGTTTTAATTACAGTAGCATGCATTAATTAAAAACTATAATGGCCGAAAACTGAAAAATAATTAATTTTTTTCCCAGATTTTTCCTATTTTCCCATTAAAACACATTTAGAATAAAATAATTCTTGGCATAATGTCCCACCTAAAAAAAGCCTAATTAGTGGTGGAAAAAAACAAGATATAGATCGTTTAATTGTGATAAGTAATGATAAAGTTATAGACGAATGAATGGAAGGAGCGCTGAAAGGTGAAAATTGCTCTGGTGGTCAGGGGGTAAACCCCCTCAGTGGTGAAGTGGTTAATGTACTGTTGATTTATTGACAAGCATCATTTCTACAGAAAAATATGTTTCAATGTGATAAACATAAATGCGTATAGGTTGCTCTTAATCAGTTTTACGTAAGAACTTTTCATTTCTTCTAGCAGTAAAACATCCTACAAAATGACTTTACGCTGCTGGCGACTGTTGCTGTACATCTCGTAGCATGACCTTGCCAGCTGAATTCCTGGGAAATACACAGTACTCCCTTTATTCTCACTTGAAGAAAGTGGACTCTATAAACATTACTGTTACATATTTTCCAACTTTCCCCTGATTTGAAAGGTTTATCTCTAGAATTTTTTGTCCCTGGAAAATAGTCTTGGTATTTAGTACTTAAAGCAAATCTGAACTGAAAATTAAAAAGTCAGAGTAAACATTCACATGTCAAACTGACCTCCCATGCACTTTAATCCTCAATCTCTTTCCTCTCTCCTGTGTCCTGTTTGCCGACTGTGATCAATGGAATGCTCTGTCCGCCATTTTGAAAATGGCCATTACCCCATAAGAGCTTCCTGGCCAGCACACTGTTAAATGGTAATATCGCCCATGTGGGAAACATGGACTTTACCTTGCTCATCAGTTGTCCTTTCAGTTATAACTGACAGCAACTGATTTATAACTGACAGCAACTGATATATTTCAGTTCTGATAAAATCTTGTCAGAACTTGAAGGAATTGTTGTAAGAAAAAAATGGTAAGCTTCTGAGAGGAACTGACGGCAGGGTAAGTATGTAATATTAATTTGCAGATACATCATGTGTTTGTTAGGAGCAGTGATGTTACCTCTGCAGCGGGAACCGCGGATCTCGCCGCGTCCTCACAGGCATCTCTCCCTCCATCCGGCAGAGCAGGTCTTTCCGCATTGCATCAGCGCAGGCCAGCACACGCACGCGCTAAGCGGCAGGAGCTTTATGCACTGAGGAGGCGAGTCAGCTGATCTGTCGGTCAGCTGACTGGAGTTCACTGGGTCTCCCTGCGGATTAGTCTGGCAGCATTGGGCGGGTGTTCTGAATTGCCTGTCTGTATTTAAACCCAGGGATGTCAGTGGTTTATTGTCTGTTGTTGCTGAAACTTCGCAGTGAAGGCTCAGACCTTAGTCAGATCATTGTGTGCTTGAACCGGCAGGACCCCGGGGATTCGCACTTAGCTTAGGAATATTATTACGATTGTATTTGATTATTACCTTTTGCCTGTACCTCCGATTACTCTCTGTCTTACGATTTTGCACTTCTGCCAATCTGATCTGTTGCCGACCTCTGCCTGAATTATCACTCCGATTCTTGCCTAACGATTCTGTACCTTTTATTGACCGAACTGTTACTGATTCTGCCTGTACGACCACTCTCTGAGAGGGATAGCCCCTGTAATTTAGGGCTATCACTCTCCAGTGCTTTTGTATATTACTGTGCACCCAATCACATGTGATCACACTTTGAATAAATTACTGACTATTGTGCTGATAGAGCTCGTTCTGATCATCAGATACGTCACTGATCATTACATAACAGACCAATATTATTATGGAGGCCTTATGTCAGCAGGTTCAGGCTCTAACTACAGCTGTCGAACAGTTAAATAATATTGTTACTTCCCAACAGGCTCAGTTGAATCTCCTGTCTGATGCTGTACGCAACTTGCAGGAATCTGCATCATCATTGCCTCCCTCTCGTGTAGTTGAGCCTAAAACAGCGCTCCCAGAGAAATGTTCAGGTCTTAGATCAGATTTTAGAAATTTCAAAAACAGGTGTATGTCTTATTTTGAGATGAGACCCCAATCATCAGGCACTGAATTACAGAGGGTTACGCTAATTAAAACTTTATTACAAGGGGATTCTCAGACCTGGTCAGTGTCAGATGTCATGATTAGCCACCCAGAACCTAAATCATTGGATGAGGCTATCACGTTGGCTATCAAGATTGATTGCAGGATTCGATACCATAAACAGGGCTGATCACGTGCTTCTCCCAAATTCTTTCTTTCTGACCCCTCGGTCACGACTAGTTCTGATGAACCTATGCAAATAGGCCGCTCCAGACTATCAGAGACCGAGAAAACCAGGAGAAGGAAGGAGGGTCTTTGCTTATACTCTGGGGAGAAAGGTCATCTTGTCCAAAATTGCAGTAAACCCCTGGTTGCGCAAACATTCTCCTCAAATTGATTGGAACACAGGGCAATTGCTGGCCTGGTCCCCAGCCTGTCAGAAACAATGTTTGGAGAGAATTACCCTGTGTTCTACTGAGGTCCATGTTGAGGGTGTCCCTCCTCAGTATGCAGCTTATTCAGATGTTTTTTGTCCACGTTCCGCTGGTAAACTTCCTCTTCACAGGGAATTTGATTGTCCTATAGATTTAAGGCCCAGTACCATGCCACCCAGGGGTCATCTGTACAACCTCTCAGGTCCAGAACAGGTAGCCATAAAAGATTATATTAAAGAGAACCTCGAGAAAGGTTTCATCCGTCCTTCTAAATCACCGGCAGGGGCAGGATTCTTTTTTGTTCAAAAGAAAGACGGTGGACTCCATCCTTGTATCGATTATAGAGCTTTGAACAAAATCACCATCCAGAATCGCTATCCCCTGCCATTGATAGAGGATCTGTTTTCACAAGTTTCTGGGGCCCGGCTGTTCTCCAAGTTAGACCTGAGAGGGGCATACAATTTGATACGTATCAGACAGGGGGATGAGTGGAAAACGGCCTTAAACACACCAGATGGGCATTATGAGTACTTGGTTATGCCTTTCGGGTTGTGTAATGCTCCTGAAGTGTTTCAGGAGCTCGTTAATGAGATCTTTAGGGAGGTACTGAGACGTTTTGTTGTAGTATATTTGGACGACATTTTGATTTTTTTCTAAAAATCTCAAGGATCACAGGGAACATGTTAAGTTCGTATTAGATAAACTCAGACAGAATTGTCTATATGCAAAGCTTGAAAAATGCTTGTTTGAGGTTTCAGAAATATCATTTTTGGGGTACATCATTTCCACCAATGGTTTGTCTATGGATCCCAAGAAAGTCTCTGCTGTGTTGGAGTGGTCTCAACCCTCTGGCTTTAAGGCACTCTATACATTTTCTGTAATAGTTTGCAAACCCTAAAAATCTTTGAAGGGGTTCTCCTCGGTGGTCGCCCCTCTTACTAATCTGACCAAAAAGGGGGCAGATACCTATAATTGGTGCCTGTGCGGCATTCTCTCAATTGAAGACTCTCTTTTTTTTTTTTTTCGACATGTGGATGTGATGCGTCCGTTCGTTGTGGAGGTGGACGCCTCTGAGATAGGAGTGGGGGCTGTACTGTCTCAACATTCAGGGCTTCAGGGACGGTTGCATCCATGTGCCTTCTTTTCTCGCAAATTTTCATTGGCAAAAAAATTATGACATTGGCAACAGGGAATTGTTGGCCATCACAATGGCTTTTGAAGAATGGCGTCATTGGTTGGAGGGGGCAGAACATGTGATCACGATATACACCGATCATAAAAATCTGGAGTATATTGAGGGGGCAAAGAGGCTCAATCCGAGACAAGCTCGTTGGGCACTTTGTTTCTCCAGATTCAACTTCATAATATTGTACAAGCCTGGTAATAAAAACATTAACGCAGACACATTGTCCTATTGCTTTGAGTCAGAGACAGTTCAGCCCTCATCTCCTGCAAATATTTTGCCTGAGCATGTCGTGGTGGCCACTACAGAACCCATGAAGGATCTGGCAACCACCCTGCAGACTTATCAGCACGATATTCCAGAGGGGAAGCCAGATGGTGTCCTGTTTGTCCCTTTACATTTGCGCCTTCTAGTCATGCAAATATTCCACAGTCATAAAAGTGTGGGACATCCTGGCATAGCCAGAACAGAGGAATTGTTGTCCCGTTGTGTGTGGTGGCCGTCACTAAAAAATGATTGTAAAGAATTTTTGAAATCTTGTACAGTCTGTGCGCGGAGAAAACCATCTAGGCAGGCTCCGGCAGGGACACTGCAACCTTTACCTGTGCCCACAGAACCACGGACCCACATTTCCATGGATTTTGTGGGGGAACTCCCTGCCTCTGAAGGGAGAACAGTGATATGGGTGGTAGTAGACCGTTTTAGCAAAATGGTTCACTTTGTTCCTCTGAAGAAACTCCCATCTGCCCAAGAGCTAGCGGATCTTTTTATCACCCACATCTTCTGGTTACATGATATACCAGAGAACATAGTTTCAGACAGGGGAGTGCAATTTGTCTCAAAATTTTGGCGAGCATTTTGTCAGCAATTGGGCTTGACCTTGTCCTTTTCCTCAGGATACCATTCTGACGAATGGCCAAACAGAGAGGATGAACCAATCTCTGAAGCAATTTCTCTGTTGCTACGTAGCTGATTCTCAGCATGAGTGGGCGAAATTTCTTTCTTTTGCGGAATTTGCCCATAACAACCTTAGAAACACTTTCTCAGGATTTTCTCCATTTCAAGTGGCTTACGGGGAGGTCACCAACATTTTCTCCATTACCTGTGACTAATTCTCTCTTCCCAGTTTTGGAAGGGTGGCAGGACTCTTGTAAAAGAATCTGGTCTTTAGTAAAAGTCAATCTGGAGAAAGCTTTTGAGGTACAGAAAAGACATGCCGATAGGAAGCGTTCGCCTGAGTGGGATTTTGCTCCAGGGGATATGGTATGGGTCTCCACACGTCATATCTTCCATTCTCACCATTGTGGCTTGACCAGTTCTAACCAGTTGACGTATGTCTTCTTCTATATCACTATGTGTCCTCAGCATATAATTCCATCTTGCACTATTGCATAGGCACTTTTTTGCTTTCACTAGATGTAATTTGATTGTACTTTTTTTTTCCTCACTATTTTTTATCTACTTCTTTTTGTTATGATATACTCTTTTGCAGAATTTCTTATCACTACAAGCAGTTGATCTATGTATGAACAGCATTTACTGAACCCGGGGTTCTGCACTTGAGGTTTGTTCATTCATGAGCACCTCGCGTGATAGTTTATCATAGTGAATTATATTTGATATATTTTTGAAATGGCAATATGTGATATATTATATCCTACTATATTCGACTAGCTACAGGGTGACTAGGTTTTATTCGGCTTTATGTGTTTGTATAGTGCTGCTTCAATTGTTTAATAAAATTGTTATTCTTGCATGAATGGTGCTTAATATATATTTTCTCTTGTTTCAAACTGATTGTCTAGCCCTTGCACACCCATGACCCATACATGCACAGTGTTGCAGGGATTTTCTAGTCAGGGGCGTAGGGATCACCATAGCAACCATAGCGATGCTATGGGGCCCATAGCCACTAGGGGACCCTCTGATCCTGGCTGCTTGAGGTGTGTTTAGGATCATCTCCTCATAAGTAAGCACCTTTTCAGGACTGACATTAACAAGCACTTTTTTGCATGTTTTGCACATTTTTGTATGGAACGAGATTTACTGTGTGCACTTTATTCACTTATTTATTTAATTATTTTATTGTAGATGTGGCACTGAGATTGGAGTTGTGGTCTGGGATACATAGCCGGGCTTTCTGGGTGTGTGTCTCAGTCCACAAGTCTAATCAGTATACTGTGGCACGAGATTTATCTGTTATTGTAACACTGAGCATTATAAAGGCCCTTTTCCACTAGCAGTCGCTAGCGTTCACGCTGAACGCTAGCGATTGCTGAATTGCAAAAGGTAAAAAATTACCGGCGATTTCCCGACGTTTGCGATCGTGATTTTGCTATGCTATGCACTGCATAGCAAAATCGCGACAATAATCGCTCCCTAAGGGCCCTTTTCCACTACGGCGTTTGCGATGGCTGAATCGCAAAACCGCAAACCGCTAGTGATTTTTCAAATCGCTACAGTTTGCTTTTAACATAGGAATCGCGGTAGGTCATTTCCACTACCGCGATTCGTTTTTGACCTGATCGCGATCGTGCGGCGGAGCGATTATTGTCGCGATTTTGCTATGCAGTGCATAGCATAGCAAAATCACGATCGCAAACGTCGGGAAATCGCCGGTAATTTTTTACCTTTTGCAATTCAGCAATCGCTAGCGTTCAGCGTGAACGCTAGCGACTGCTAGTGGAAAAGGGCCCTAACACTGGTTTGTCAGTACCTGTGGAGCTTGGGTTATGTAATGATTATTTGACATATACTGTGACTGGCGGTCCTCATACTGTAGGACATATGGGGGTATTTTATGGATATTAAATGTTTTGTGATTGTGTATTAATAAAGATTTTTCATACTTTTGGATCAGTTTTTATAGTATTGGGCTCTATTTGTGAGGGGTACTTTTCTTTTTGGTAGGATTGTTATTAAACATACCCTATAATGGAGAACCATAAATAGTATTGGTATAGTGCTCACAGTTTAGGTTAAGTTTTTTATTCTTTTATCTGGTACGCAATTACGATTGTGGGCTTTTATCCATATTAAAGAAGATTTTATGCCATGAGAGGCGGTTGTTCTTACATCTTTTAGACCCTACTGTTGATGTATATTGATGAATCTGTTGATGTGCCTGGCCTAAAGAATACCTTTGGTGAGCAGGGAAGCGTGGGGGGGAGTGTGACCCCCAAACCTGCATGTGGTGTTAGGAAATCCCTTGCACAGTGTGTGTGTTAAACACAGGGTGTACTAGTGTTAAAGGATTACACACTATGGGCTTGATTCACAAAAGAGTGCTAACTGTTAGCACGGCCATTTTCGCGTGAATTTTCGCATTGAGCGCGATCGAGAATTTTCGCGCAAAACGATAAAGTTTTCGCGCGCAAACGCAAATTTTCATGCAAAAACAATATCGATTTAGTGCGAAAATTCGCATTTGCGTGCGAAAATGTTATCGTTTCCCGCGAAAATTCGCGATCGTGCGCAATGCGTAAATTCACGTGAAAACGGCCGTGCTAACAGTTAGCACTCTTTTGTGAATCAAGCCCTATGTGTTTATATCTCTCTGACCTAGGTATATGAACAGTCGGCACGTTGTAGGAAAATTTTGGACGCGCTGCTGTGATTAGAACTAGTATTCAAAGTCTGTTGGCCCTCGTACTACATGGGGTTGGCAAAATTTGTTAGTGATTGACCAATCAAAATTGAATGTGTGTATGCATCTTTAATTTATGCCTATACCGATTGTAAACTATTTAAAGGATAGGGGGCTCCACCCAACATTTTGTTGTGCAGGCCCGTTATCTTTTGCTTACACTGCTGTTAAGTTCATGTAGATTTGGCCCCACCCATGGCCACGCCTACTCCCTGCATGGTCACACCCATTTTTGTACGCGCCACAGGTTCTTCACGCCTAGTGCCCATGAGTGCCCCAGACATCCTGGGATCCTAGCAACACTCCTGCCTATGGCACAAAGGTACTTTATAACTTTTTTTTAGGGGGGTCCCGAATCAAAATTTTGCTATGGGGCCCCATGAGTTCTAGCTACGCCCCTGTTTCTAGTAATAAGTTTATTTTCAGTTTCCTTTAAGTTACTTAACCCTAAAGAATCTGATCGTTACAAATAATTTTGGGTAGAAGTTTTGGAATGATTGCTATAGAGACACGCTGCTCAGTTCTGGGCTAAGCAGATTTTCTGCTTTATGGGCATTAGCAGCATAGTGCTATAGAAACTACCTATGAAGTTACCATAGGGAACAATAGTGAGGCCGGCAAAATTAGGGGACACCTGTGTGCAGCTTAGATTTCAACCTAAAACAACTTGCTGAGGATGATCTACAATGTGTACGTGTCAGACTCACCACTGCACGGCCCAGCCCCCGCTGCATGTAAGTGCATGCGCCGGGCAGACCATGCACTTTTAAACATTTTTGGGTGTGTGAACAAACAGGGTGGTGCCATGTGTGCCTGCATTATTAGCGTATATAAAGCATTCATTTGCAATTGCGCATGCGGTGTGGAAGCCCAAACAGAGATACTCTCCTATAAAAGCCATTCAGGCCTGACAGCAGGTGCTGATTGTTCTCTTCAGCATGGTTAGCCATTTGTACCTGTACTCGGCCCACCTACTCCTGACTGATCAGTGTTCTGACATTTGGCTAGTTTAACCATTAACATCTGATCTCTGCATGTCTTAACCCTTGGCTTGTTTACCAGCACACAATTGTTAGCTGCCTGCCCTGAACCTTGCCCTGTGACCCGACCCTAATTGATTACTATCGTACTATCTGCCTTTTGACACTTGGCTTGTTATTGGATTCCTGAGCCCTACAATGCAGTATTGCTTGTTCTCCCAACCACTGTTAGGGTGCCTCTGGAGTGCAACCTGGTGGGCATTAGACAGCAAAGTCCATCGTCCTATGTGGGGCTCTGTGGTGAAGACCCATGGTCACTTAGATCCTGCACTCTGGAAAGTCCTCACTTCAGTGGCAAGGTCAACAGGACATACCTAGCACATAACAGATTATGCTGCTTCACAGCACTACTCTGTGCATTACTCTGCATATTTCGAGAGGATTTCTGGAGGTTATGGCAGCAGCACTTGTTATGTCCCTTCCACACTTGCGTGCATCGGATATCGCAAGTGCCGTTTCTACCATTATCATTAAGGTTTCTAATAGTATAGAGAAAACCGCACAAAACCAGACACCACTCCTGGAAAGACTTGAACAGAACAAACTTGGGGACGGCACACCAATGGCTTGCAATTTAAAATTGTATTGGAGTACCCAGCAGTACACGACATGTTTCGGGCGTTGCCCTTCCTCGGGTGTGAGGAAGGGCAACGCCTGAAACATGTCATGTACTGCTGTGTACTCCAATACAATTTGAAATTGAAAGCCATTGGTGTGCCGTCTCCAAGTTTGTTCTCTTCATTAAGGTTTCTATGTGATTCTTCCTGATGCAGATGTAATTTCCATTCATTATAATAAATGGAAATCGCAATGCATTTGCAGGAATTTGTCAGCAATCATGCTTTGCAACTCTGCACTGAATTGCAATGCATGGATGGGGACTAGGGATGGTCGCTGGATTCCGTTATTCCGGACAGAATTTGGTGATTCCGGTTCCGATATGACGGAACAGAATTGCTATAGCTCTAAAATGTAATTCCGCGGAAAATTTTAAAAATCCACGGAATTTCACAGAATTTAAATTTACTTTCTCACCTAACTAATTTCTCACTCCCTTCCTCCTCATCTTCCAAGGAAATTGTAGTATTTCAAAAGCCAGCTTACATACCGTGGCTGGGAATTGAACCCTGGCTGGGCTGGGAATTGAATAGTAGGTAACTCACTTAACCACTATACCACCACCAACACTACATGCTGAAGCCAGCCTAGCATGTACCATTATGATATATCCAAGAGAAAAATTAGCTTCCTTAAGGATTTGTAGCATGTCAAAAGCCAACTCACATTGGCTGGGAATAGAACCCAGGTCTGAGTGTGTGGTAGGTAACTCACTTACCACTATACCACCACCAACACTACATGCTGAAGCTAGCCTAGCATGTACCATTATGATCTAGCCAAGAGAAAAATTTGCTTGCTTAAGGATTTGTAGCATGTCAAAAGCCAACTCACATTGGCTGGGAATAGAACCCAGGTCTGAGTGTGTGGTAGGTAACTCACTTACCACTATACCACCACCAACACTACATGCTGAAGCTAGCCTAGCATGTACCATTATGATCTAGCCAAGAGAAAAATTTGCTTGCTTAAGGATTTGTAGCATGTCAAAAGCCAACTCACATTGAGTTGGGAATAGAACCCAGGCCTACCGCTCTGTAGGCTGCTATCCTAACTATTATATCACAAACACTACATGCTGAAACTTCTTGGAGCAGACTTACTACCTCCCTCCAAAAGACACACATACATCCCCATAAAATCATTCAACAGCAACTGCATGCACAGTCTTTGTGGTACACAGTCTGTATGCCACAATTGGTTAGTGTGTTTGGCTGTTAACTGCAAGGTTGGTGGTTCAAGCCCACCCAGGCATGGCCTTGTCTTTTGTGTTCAACAGTTGTCCGAAGAGAACCCCAGATAGCCAGGTAGATTCATCTCTCTCTCTCTAGTAGGGATGGTCACCGCTTTCCGCGGAATTGTATTTTCCGGAATTTTTAGGCGGAAATTGGTCGTTCCCTTTGGTCGGAACGGAATTGCTTTTTCAATCTGGCGGAATTCCGAATTCCGAATTTTCTGCCGGTATCCGTTGATGGTTTTAAGCTGAAAATTCAGTTTAATGGCATCAAGCCAGAGAGAGAGAGAGAGAGAGAGAGAGCTCATTTTTCTCTTGGGTATATCACAATGGTACATGCTAGGCTGGTTTCAGCATGTAGTGTTGGTTGCGGTATAGTGGTTAAGTGAGTTACCTACCACACACTCAGACCTGGGTTCTATTCCCAGCCAATGTGAGTTGGCTTTTGACATGCTACAAATCCTTAACCTTTTTCCGACCGTGTCACGCTGATGGGCGTGGCCGCGGCGGCAGCCCCAGGACCGCCTAACGCCGATTGGCGTAAAGTTCTGGGGCTGTAATTTGCATGAGATCGCGCGCACGCATCTCATGCTCGGAGGGCGGAGCGCCGCCCCCTCTTCAGTCTCCGAGCGGCTATTGCCGCTCGGGAGACTGTTAGACGGCGATTGCGCCGTCTATTTACACTGTGCAGCGCTGCGATCAGCGCTGCACAGGGGGGACAAGAGAGCAATCGGCTCTCATAGGCAGAAGCCTATGACAGCTGATCGCCGTAATTGGCCGGCTGTGGGGAGGGAGGGATTGAGGAAGGGAAGGGTCTTAAAGAAACAGGGATTTTTATAAAGAACAAACAATAACCTTTATTATTAAAAAACAAACAAACATGAGGGGAGCGATCAGACCCCACCAACAGAGAGCGCTGTTGGTGGGGAGAAAAGGGGGGGGGGAATCACTTGTGTGCAGTGTTGTGCTGCCCTGCAGCTTGGCCTTAAAGCTGCAGTGGCCAATTTTACTAAAAATGGCCTGGTCACTAGGGGGGTTTAGCCCTGCAGTCCTCAAGAGGTTAAGCAAGCTAATTTTTCTCTTGGATTAATCAAAATGGTACATGCTAGGCTGGCTTCAGCATGTAGTGTTGGTGGTGGTATAGTGGTTAAGTTAGTTATCTACCACTACACAAAGTGGGTGGTTAGTTATGGTGGTCACACTTGCTAAGAGGGAAGGGAAATGGTAGCTGCACTTGCTGTGGAGACAGGAGGGTGAGGTGGTGATGGTGGATGATATCTACACTTGTTGGCAGGTGGCCACATTTTCTAGGGGTAGAGTGGGGGTGTTAAGGTGGATATATGAATGGCGGTTGTTATGAGTGGGGATGAGGCAAGGGACTCCCATAATTTCGAGGTGACCTATGTTGGGTCATCTAATCCAATACAGCGAAATTAATTAGAATTTATGGGACAAACTCTAAAAAGACTAAAAGGGCTGGTAAGTAATAAGAGTGAGTACATAGCAGTAGATAAACCTGGTGGATGCCACACATGCAGTAATAAATGGATTCTGGAGCTGTGTTTTGAAATGGCATGCATCCATCGATATCTCATGAAAGTGAGTACACCGCTCACATTTTTGTAAATATTTTATTATTTCTTTTCATGGGACAACACTGAAGATATGTCACTTTAACCACTTTAGGACCTCAGGCTTACACCCTCCTAGTGACCAGGCCATTTTACACAACCCTACAATAAAGCATACACATGATTTTAGCCTCCTTTTAATTTCCTTAATAGGACACTCTGTAGGAGGTATCTGATCGCCAGGGCCGGATTTACAGCTCAGCAGCCTATAGGCACAGAAGTCTTGGAGCCTTAAGCCCTGCCCTTCACTACAGGCCACACCTCCATGCCACACAAAAATTAAGAATAAAAAAAGGATCAGATACATATCTTGGGAGGGGGAAGCCTCTGCATCTTAATGAGACTTCCCCTGTCTTTCTCAGCAGAGGGGATCCAGTGCTGGCAGCCCCCAAAATACAATAACAAGTGGCCAGTGCGCGTAGGCACAATAGCGGCTTCCCGCTTGGGTGGAAAGAACTGAACCTGATCGGGTCCACTTTACAGTGCAGACGTGAGATGACTGTGCAGTAGAGCGAACGATCGGGCCCAGCTATTCCTGCCAGAGCCTGAGTGGAAAGCCATTACTGTGCCTACGTGCAACACCAAGAAGCGGACTTTTGAGGGTGCCAGCGCTGGATCCAGGAGACTGAGGAAGACTGGATTCTGGAAGCCTCTTTAGGCTTCCCTCTCCCCAAGATAAGTACCCCAAGGTGCACTTTTTTTCTCCCTGTAAAGTGTACCTGAGACAAGAAGAGTCTCGGATACCATACTTACATGGTGCTTCCTTAAGCCCCCTTAAGGCTGCACATCCTTCGCCGTCTCCCTGGCAATTCAGCCCAAAATCCTGGCTGAGTCGCACTTCACCACGCATGCGTGGCCTGGCAAGCTCCCGTCCCTGGGAGCAATCTGCACCTGCGGGCTGAATTGGCAGGGACCGGAGCCACGCAGGGAGATGGCGAGGGACGAACGACCTTAAGAAAGCTCCAGGTAAGTATGGAACCGGAGACGCTTCTTGTCCCAGGTTCCAATTAAAGGAACCTTAACGCAAAAAAAAAAAAGTTTCACTTACCTGGGGCATCTACCAGCCCCCTGTAGCCATCCTGTGCCCTTTACGTCAGTCACGTCTCCTCTGGTCCCCCACTGTCAGCTTCGATTTTGCCGCCTTGAAGTAGGCAGGCCGCCACGCGCATCTTTGCACACGTTCCCACTGGTGCAGGGAACACTGTGCAGTGGGAACACGTATCTTTACAGGCGAAACTAGCTGACAGCAGGGTACCAGAGAAGACGACGTAGAGGGCACAGGATGGCTGCAGGAGGCTGGTAGATGCCCCAAGTAAGTGAAACTTTTTTTTGCAGCGTTAAGGACACAGATTCCCTTTAACTATAGAATCCCCCTTCCCCCATCAAAAAAGCAATGAAAACAACCACAGAGCACCCTATAAACACACACACTGTACACAACACAAACACACATACAAATACTAAGCCATTGTAACAGCCCCAGTCCCCCTAAGGAACACACACACCGTAACAGCCCCAGCCCCCCTAAGGAACACACACACACACCGTAACAGCCCCAGCCCCCCTAAGAAACACACACACCGTAACAGCCCCAGCCCCCCTAAGGAACACACACACCATAACAGCCCCAGCCCCCTAAGGAACACACACACACACACACACTGTAACAGCCCCAGCCCCCCTAAGGAACACACACACACACACTGTAACAGCCCCAGCCCCCCTAAGGAACACACACACTGTAACAGCCCCAGCCGCCCTAAGGAACACACACACCGTAACAGCCCCAGCCCCCCTAAGGAACACACACACACACACACACACACACACACACACTGTAACAGCCCCAGCCCCCCTAAGGAACACACACACGCACACACTGTAACAGCCCCAGCCCCCCTAAGGAACACACACACACACCATAACAGCCCCAGGCCCCCCTAAGGAACACGCACACACCATAACAGCCCCAGGCCCCCCTAAGGAACACACACACACACTGTAACAGCCCCAGCCCCCCTAAGGAACACACACACACACACACTGTAACAGCCCCAGCCCCCCTAAGGAACACACACACACACACACACACACACACACACACACTGTAACAGCCCCAGCCCCCCTAAGGAACACACACACACACACACTGTAACAGCCCCAGCCCCCCTAAGGAACACACACACACCATAACAGCCCCAGGCCCCCCTAAGGAACACACACACACCATAACAGCCCCAGGCCCCGCTAAGGAACACACACACACCATAACAGCCCCAGGCCCCCCTAAGGAACACACACACACCATAACAGCCCCAGGCCCCCTAATGAGCAGGAAACAAGGGGCGGGGAGCGGAGCTGTAACAAATAAACAGTGCAGTGCTGTGCAGCCGAGGCCGGGCCATCTCCTACGACCTAAAGGGGCAGAGCTGTTTCGTCCACCCCCTCCCCGCCTGTCACTTATACATATGTTGGCTGATTTAGAACAGGACAGGAGAGGGGGGCGGGGCGGACCTTTTTGCCTACCTGTGCTGTACGGCTCCGCCGCTTGATTCCTCCTCCACCTTCTCTCCAATTCTCCCACTCCATCAGGGGGCTGGGCGCACTGGCGCAGGCAGGGTAGGCTAATCACGCTGTCCCCGGCAGTAAGTGATGCCATGCCCGCCTCGTCTTGGCCGCCCACGTGGTTCTTTAAAGTTTAAACTCCCAGCCAGAAGACGGACAATCGTTCCGCCCCCCGCCACCTATGCACGCAGCAGCTGTTTGCAGCGCTGCGTGCAGCCATGGAAACGGCGGCCGGTGGGTGGGGAGAGCGGCGTTATCTATGTGTGTGTGCATTGTCACTAGCTGCCCGCCCCTGTCTGTAGTTGCGGCCGCCCGCTGTCCGCTGTATTATTATGTAAATAAGGACGCGAGCGGCCGCTATTGTTTTTCACTATTTTAAATTTAAAGGGGACATGAAAGAGATGCCGCCTTTGACCAATCAGGCGCCTGTAGGCACGTGCCTAGTGTGCCTTATGGTAAATCCGGCCCTGCTGATCGCTCATGCAATCTTTGTTTTTTATTATTATTGTTATTCACAAAAAGGAGGCTTTTCTCTCCCACCTTCCTGCCTCTCCTTCCCTACCCTCTGTACTGTCCTAATCACCATAGGACGGCGATCGGCTATCATCCCTGCCGCTCATCAGCTTATGAGAAGATGAGAAGGCTTCATTCCCCAGCCAATCTGGGGGACAGTCAAGTGTCTGCTATACAGCACTGCAGGAGATTGCAGTGCTGTACAAATATAAACAAAGTGGAATACTTACCCCTTTCGGTGGAAAACATCTGCTAGATCGCGGCTAGCAGGCTGATCACGGTGAATCGGCAGGGAATGATCACGCATGCGCGCACACATTCCCTGCTAAACTGCAGCTCCAGGACTTCACGCCAATCAGGGTTAGGCAGTCCTGGGGATGCCACCGCGGTCACGCCCATCGGCATGATGCGGTCGTTAGGTAGTTAATCCAGTGTAAAGTAGTCAGTGTACAGTTTGTAGAACAGTGTAAATTTGCCAACCCATGAAATAATTTAATAAAATATTTACAAACAGAGAGGTGCACTCACTTTTGGGAGATAATACATTTCTTGCACTCTGATGAAGATACTGGGCAGCCTCCAGGCACAATTTCTCCGATATACTGTATATCAATCTTTGTATCACGATATTGGACTTAGGCCTCTTGCATAAAGTCTATGCAACTGATATTTCAGAGCTCTGCCTTGTCATACTAAGTTAACAATTACTATCCAAGCTGGTACAAGATTAAGAAGGTTTAGGATGATTTTCCAAAGGATGCTTTAAATGTAATTATATTACTGTTGAAAAAAATCACTTCATTTTTACATGTGTGGAAAGATCTGTTAGTGAATTCAATTGCAAGTTTCCTGAAAACCTTCTGACATTTGGTGAAGCAACAGGACATTGAGGCCTCTGAGAAGCCACATCGTATTTTTAGCTTCAGTGAAACTGCTTATTTTTCAGAATCTCTGCCTGCCAGTCTTTTTTTCAAACGAACTATATAATAAAAGGTACAGACTTGAATGTGGGTTGAAATTCAGAAATAAGGTCTATTTTCAGTCTGTGTTGCTAACTGAGGCTTTTATAGTCAGATACAGTAATGTAGCTACCCTGATGGGCAGGGGCGTAACTAGAAGTCCCCGGGCCAGGCCCCCTGCAAGAATTGAAGCAGGCCCCCCCTCCCCTGGGGCCTGCTCATGTCCGTTTTGTGGGAACAGGAGGGGTCGCAGCAAGAGGGGAAAGCTTTGCACAGCGGTGAGGGGGGACAGTCCCCCTCCCTCACGTCGGGCTCTCCCCCTTGTGCTCCCCCTCCTGCATCTATCTAAGTGGCAGCAGCTATAATTACTAGTGATGTCCGGTTCATGAGTGATTGGTTCATTTGAGCCGGTTCTTTCCTAGGAGTCGAGTGATCCGACTCATCACACTGAACTGAATCAGTTCAGTGGACAAGTCAGGAACTACAGCTGCACAGGGTCCTTTTCCACTGCAAAACAAAAAACTTGACCAATTTTGATGTTCGTTTTTCTATGCGTTTTTCATGCGCTTGCGTTTTTCTGATTGCCAAGTGTTGTCTTGATTTTTGAGAATAGATACTAGTGGTTGAATCAATACAAAATGCAAAGTGTTTTTCATGCGTTCCTATACTTTACATTGAAACGCAAAACGCATCATAATCACACAGACATGCGTTAAATTCGGAATGCACCAGTGGAAAAGGCCACCCAGGATTTTTATTTTAAACAGGCAGCACTTAATGTTGGGTACACACTATGAGATTTTATGGTCGATTTACTGTCAGAAAGCAAATCGGAAAGCAAATCTGACATGTTGGAAAAAATCATTTGATTTCCGAGCATTTTCCTATCGATTTTCTATTAAAGTCAACGGAAATCGATCGGAAAATGCTCAGAAATCGATCGGAAATCAAATCGGACATGTTGGAAATAATCGATCTGAAAGTTAATCGACCATAAAATCTCAGAGTGTGCACCCAGCATAAGAATCAGCAAATGCATGTGTTTTTGGCAAAAAAGCAGCTAGTGGAAAAAAGCCCACACACACAGCTGAAGGAGAAGGAGCCAGGAGGAGGAATAATTGATGTCTGGGCCAATTAGCAGGGGAGGGGAGTGACTAGCAACGAGTTACTGCTAGCCACACCCTCCGCAGTGAAATGAATTAAATGATACGGTTCATGATCCAGTTCTTTTTAATGAATTGAATCAAATGGATCGATACATTGAAAAGAGCCGGACTTCCCATCACTAATAATTACCTCCCTTCACCACGGAGGTTGCCAATCTGCAAGGGCTTCTCCGATCTGCAAGGGCTTCACATTACTTCCTGTTAACAGGAAGTAATGTGAAGCCCTTGCAGATCGGAGACCTCCGTGGTGAATGGAGGTAATTATAGCTGCTGCCGCCACTTAGATAGATGCAGGAGGGGGAGCGCAGAGGGGAGAGCCCGAGGTGAGGGAGGGGGGGGACTGTCCCCCCTCCCCTCTGATGTGCAAAGCTTTCCCCTCATGCTGCAACCCCTCCTGTCCCCCCTCCCAAATGGCCGTTTGTGCCCCCCCCCCCCCCCCGCGGGGGCTGGGGCTGCTTCCCCTATTATTATGCCAGTGCTGATGGGGCACCCTGAAAAACTTTTAGGGGGCCCCCTTCCTACATTCACCCCCTCCTTACCCTTGTGTCCAGTGGGGAGGAGGGGCCCAGACTTCTTCTTTCCACCATGGCTCCCCTCCAATATTCCCCTGGCTCTGCCACTCAGACCTACAAATCACTATGGTGGCAGTGACAGTCACCTTTTCCCATGTCGGGTCTCTCCAGCACCCCTGCTGCAGCCACTAGGTGTCACCATGCACTTTGTATTTGTCTTGGTTTCAATTGTGATGTTAGGGCTCGTCTCCACTAGTGCGGCGTGCGTCTCGCAGACGCACACCGCACTGAGCCGGTGGGCGGGATCGCAGGCGAATCCCATGAGCCGTGCCATGCACGGCTATGGGATTCGCAACCTCCATGGCGAAATCTGCGGGGGGTTCCGGGCGAATCGCTCCCGCAAGCGATTCCGCCGCGGCGCCGTCATCCCCTATGGCAGAGTTTCCCCGTGCAAATGATGTGCGGGGAAACTCTGCAGAATCGCCGGCGAAACCGCCCTAGTGGAAACGGGCCCTAAGTCAGAGCGAGAAGGTAATATAGCTGCACCAGCATAGGTAGTATAGCTGCCCCAGTGTAGGTAGTATAGATGCCCCACTATGTCCAATCCCCCCCCCCCCCCTGGGGCTTTGCTTTGCTGGTCTGGGGGCTCTGCTTTGCTGGACTAGGGCCCTGGGGCTTTGCTTTTCTGGGCTGGGGGCTTTGCTTTGCTGGGCTAAGGCCCAGGGGCTTTGCTTTGCTGGGGCTTTGCTAGGCTGGGCTTGGGGCTTTGCTTTGCTTGTCTGGAGTCCAGGGGCTTTACTTTGCTGGGGCTGGGCTGGGGCTTGGGGTCTTTGCTTTGCTGGGCTCGGGGGCTTTGCTTTGCTGGGGGCTTTGCTTTAGCATAGGTAGCTAGGTATAGATGCCTTTAGGATAGGTAGCTAGGTATAGATAGCTAGGTATAGGGGTCTTCAGTATAGGTAGGTAGGTATAGGGGCCTTCAGTATAGGTAGGTAGGTAGGTATAAGGGCCTATAGTTCATTATAGATAGCTAGGTATTGGTAGGTTCATTATAGGTAGTAGGTATAGGAGTCTTCAGTATGGCAGTTGCCACTCTGTGTACCTCGCTCAGCCACGCTATATATAGCATTGTGTTTACTGCCACTCTGTGTACACGGCTCAGCCAGACTATATAGCATTGTGTGTACTGCCACTCTGTGTACACCGCTCAGCCAGACTATATAGCATTGTGTGTACTGCCACTCTGTGTACACCGCTCAGCCACACTATATAGCATTGTGTGTACTGCCACTCTGTGTACACCGCTCAGCCAGACTATATAGCATTGTTTACTGCCACTCTGTGTACACGGCTCAGCCAGACTATATAGCATTGTGTGTACTGCCACTCTGTGTACACGGCTCAGCCACACTATATAGCATTGTTTACTGCCACTCTGTGTACACCGCTCAGCCACACTATATAGCATTGTTTACTGCCACTCTGTGTACACCGCTCAGCCAGACTATATAGCATTGTGTGTACTGCCACTCTGTGTACACCGCTCAGCCAGACTATATAGCATTGTGTGTACTGCCACTCTGTGTACACCGCTCAGCCAGACTATATAGCATTGTGTGTACTGCCACTCTGTGTACACCGCTCAGCCAGACTATATAGCATTGTGTTTACTGCCACTCTGTGTACACCGCTCAGCCACACTATATAGCATTGTTTACTGCCACTCTGTGTACACCGCTCAGCCAGACTATATAGCATTGTGTGTACTGCCACTCTGTGTACACCGCTCAGCCAGACTATATAGCATTGTTTACTGCCACTCTGTGTACACCGCTCAGCCACACTATATAGCATTGTTTACTGCCACTCTGTGTACACCGCTCAGCCACACTATATAGCATTGTTTACTGCCACTCTGTGTACACCGCTCAGCCAGACTATATAGCATTGTGTGTACTGCCACTCTGTGTACACCGCTCAGCCACACTATATAGCATTGTTTACTGCCACTCTGTGTACAACGCTCAGCCAGACTATATAGCATTGTTTACTGCCACTCTGTGTACACCGCTCAGCCAGACTATATAGCATTGTGTTTACTGCCACTCTGTGTACACCGCTCAGCCACACTATATAGCATTGTGTGTACTGCCACTCTGTGTACACCGCTCAGCCAGACTATATAGCATTGTGTTTACTGCCACTCTGTGTACACCGCTCAGCCAGACTATATAGCATTGTGTGTACTGCCACTCTGTGTACACCGCTCAGCCAGACTATATAGCATTGTTTACTGCCACTCTGTGTACACCGCTCAGCCACACTATATAGCATTGCGTACTCTGCCAGTCAGTGTGTATATTGCTGGGATCAGTAATACTCCACTCACCGCCAACCACTATATGAGTTCACCATGAGTTCCTCAGAGACCTCCGCTGTGAGCAGCACTCCCAACAACAGCAACAGCCAACGCCCCACGCAAGCTATAACATCCACCCCAGCAGCCAGTGGTCAGCAGCAGCCCTCCCCGAAGGAGAACGTTGTGTCCATCGGTCCGTTGCCAGAGCGATTAATGAGGGCTGCCATTGAGGAGATGATGGGGCCTGATGTGGAGGAGGAGGTCTGGCTCAGGCCAGCATCCCAAGTTAATATTGAGGACGATGAGGGGTCTGTGTCTGGGAATGTTGGGGTGGCAGAGGTGGTGGGTGGGTCAGACTCAGGATAAGAGTTGTATGTTGAGGATGATGATCGGGACCATCTGTATGTGCCTCAGAGTCCGACCCCGGAAAACATGTTGTATCGTGTGTTTAGGTACTAAAATCTGCGTTCCCAGTAGTGTTGGGGCGAACAGTGTTCGCCACTGTTCGGGTTCTGCAGAACATCACCCCGTTCGGGGTGACTATATAGCAGACTATATAGCATTGTGTTTACTGCCACTCTGTGTACACGGCTCAGCCACACTATATAGCATTGTGTTTACTGCCACTCTGTGTCTGCTGGGAACAGTAGTACACCGCTCACCCGCCACTCTATAGCATTGTGCTCTGTGTCGCTGCTGGCAATAGTGGTACACCAAAATATAGGTAAAAGGCTGCGCATCCCTGACCCAATACTGTACAATTGAATGGTTAATCGCTGTGGCGCACACCGCCCCCCCTGGACTGATATGTACGCCCGCATCCAAACAATGCAATACTGGTCTATGGAGAAATTTTAGCTTCCATCATAGTTTTGCATGCAAAAATATAGATATACTGGACATCTGCACCAACGTTGAGGTAAATCTCCAAGGCAGATGTCCTAACACTAAACTGACCTAAGTTAAAAGCAAATGTCTTTGCCCTGGCAGCAGCTAACGCTAAAATGTGTAACTTACATTCAATACAGACAGCAGAAAACAAAGCAAGCGCTCACCAACACGGGCCGCATCTGAATGACTCATCACCTCATATGCACCGCTTAAATAGCTCAAATACACACTCAGCAATCAGACAGATGCAAAACATATGCAAAACTAAATACTTACCATGCAAAACAGGATAGCACAATGGGTGCTGCTAGCCTGGTAGTTACAGAACTGTGGGAACAAAATATAGGTAAAAGGCTGCGCATCCCTGACCCAATACTGTACAATTGAATGGTTAATCACTGTGGCGCACACCGCCCCCCCTGGACTGAAATGTACGCCCGCATCCAAACAATGCAATACTGGTCTATGGAGAAATTTTAGCTTCCATCATAGTTTTGCATGCAAAAATATAGATATACTGGACATCTGCACCAACGTTGAGGTAAATCTCCAAGGCAGATGTCCTAACACTAAACTGACCTAAGTTAAAAGCAAATGTCTTTGCCCTGGCAGCAGCTAACGCTAAAATGTGTAACTTACATTCAATACAGACAGCAGAAAACAAAGCAAGCGCTCACCAACATGGGCCGCATCTGAATGACTCATCACCTCATATGCACCGCTTAAATAGCTCAAATACACACTCAGCAATCAGACAGATGCAAAACATATGCAAAACTAAATACTTACCATGCAAAACAGGATAGCACAATGGGTGCTGCTAGCCTGGTAGTTACAGAACTGTGGAAACAAAATATAGGTAAAAGGCTGCGCATCCCTGACCCAATACTGTACAATTGAATGGTTAATCGCTGTGGCGCACACCGCCCCCCCTGGACTGAAATGTACGCCTGCATCCAAACAATGCAATACTGGTCTATGGAGAAATTTTAGCTTCCATCATAGTTTTGCATGCAAAAATATAGATATACTGGACATCTGCACCAACGTTGAGGTAAATCTCCAAGGCAGATGTCCTAACACTAAACTGACCTAAGTTAAAAGCAAATGTCTTTGCCCTGGCAGCAGCTAACGCTAAAATGTGTAACTTACATTCAATACAGACAGCAGAAAACAAAGCAAGCGCTCACCAACACGGGCCGCATCTGAATGACTCATCACCTCATATGCACCGCTTAAATAGCTCAAATACACACTCAGCAATCAGACAGATGCAAAACATATGCAAAACTAAATACTTACCATGCAAAACAGGATAGCACAATGGTTGGGTCAGGGATGCGCAGCCTTTTACCTATATTTTGTTTCCACAGTTCTGTAACTACCAGGCTAGCAGCACCCATTGTGCTATCCTGTTTTGCATGGTAAGTATTTAGTTTTGCATATGTTTTGCATCTGTCTGATTGCTGAGTGTGTATTTGAGCTATTTAAGCGGTGCATATGAGGTGATGAGTCATTCAGATGCGGCCCGTGTTGGTGAGCGCTTGCTTTGTTTTCTGCTGTCTGTATTGAATGTAAGTTACACATTTTAGCGTTAGCTGCTGCCAGGGCAAAGACATTTGCTTTTAACTTAGGTCAGTTTAGTGTTAGGACATCTGCCTTGGAGATTTACCTCAACGTTGGTGCAGATGTCCAGTATATCTATATTTTTGCATGCAAAACTATGATGGAAGCTAAAATTTCTCCATAGACCAGTATTGCATTGTTTGGATGCAGGCGTACATTTCAGTCCAGGGGGGGCGGTGTGCGCCACAGCGATTAACCATTCAATTGTACAGTATTGGGTCAGGGATGCGCAGCCTTTTACCTATATTTTGTTTCCACAGTTCTGTAACTACCAGGCTAGCAGCACCCATTGTGCTATCCTGTTTTGCATGGTAAGTATTTAGTTTTGCATATGTTTTGCGTCTGTCTGATTGCTGAGTGTGTATTTGAGCTATTTAAGCGGTGCATATGAGGTGATGAGTCATTCAGATGCGGCCCGTGTTGGTGAGCGCTTGCTTTGTTTTCTGCTGTCTGTATTGAATGTAAGTTACACATTTTAGCGTTAGCTGCTGCCAGGGCAAAGACATTTGCTTTTAACTTAGGTCAGTTTAGTGTTAGGACATCTGCCTTGGAGATTTACCTCAACGTTGGTGCAGATGTCCAGTATATCTATATTTTTGCATGCAAAACTATGATGGAAGCTAAAATTTCTCCATAGACCAGTATTGCATTGTTTGGATGCGGGCGTACATTTCAGTCCAGGGGGGGCGGTGTGCGCCACAGCGATTAACCATTCAATTGTACAGTATTGGGTCAGGGATGCGCAGCCTTTTACCTATATTTTGTTTCCACAGTTCTGTAACTACCAGGCTAGCAGCACCCATTGTGCTATCCTGTTTTGCATGGTAAGTATTTAGTTTTGCATATGTTTTGCATCTGTCTGATTGCTGAGTGTGTATTTGAGCTATTTAAGCGGTGCATATGAGGTGATGAGTCATTCAGATGCGGCCCGTGTTGGTGAGCGCTTGCTTTGTTTTCTGCTGTCTGTATTGAATGTAAGTTACACATTTTAGCGTTAGCTGCTGCCAGGGCAAAGACATTTGCTTTTAACTTAGGTCAGTTTAGTGTTAGGACATCTGCCTTGGAGATTTACCTCAACGTTGGTGCAGATGTCCAGTATATCTATATTTTTGCATGCAAAACTATGATGGAAGCTAAAATTTCTCCATAGACCAGTATTGCATTGTTTGGATGCGGGCGTACATTTCAGTCCAGGGGGGGGCGGTGTGCGCCACAGCGATTAACCATTCAATTGTACAGTATTGGGTCAGGGATGCGCAGCCTTTTACCTATATTTTGTTTCCACAGTTCTGTAACTACCAGGCTAGCAGCACCCATTGTGCTATCCTGTTTTGCATGGTAAGTATTTAGTTTTGCATATGTTTTGCATCTGTCTGATTGCTGAGTGTGTATTTGAGCTATTTAAGCGGTGCATATGAGGTGATGAGTCATTCAGATGCGGCCCGTGTTGGTGAGCGCTTGCTTTGTTTTCTGCTGTCTGTATTGAATGTAAGTTACACATTTTAGCGTTAGCTGCTGCCAGGGCAAAGACATTTGCTTTTAACTTAGGTCAGTTTAGTGTTAGGACATCTGCCTTGGAGATTTACCTCAACGTTGGTGCAGATGTCCAGTATATCTATATTTTTGCATGCAAAACTATGATGGAAGCTAAAATTTCTCCATAGACCAGTATTGCATTGTTTGGATGCGGGCGTACATTTCAGTCCAGGGGGGGCGGTGTGCGCCACAGCGATTAACCATTCAATTGTACAGTATTGGGTCAGGGATGCGCAGCCTTTTACCTATATTTTGTTTCCACAGTTCTGTAACTACCAGGCTAGCAGCACCCATTGTGCTATCCTGTTTTGCATGGTAAGTATTTAGTTTTGCATATGTTTTGCATCTGTCTGATTGCTGAGTGTGTATTTGAGCTATTTAAGCGGTGCATATGAGGTGATGAGTCATTCAGATGCGGCCCGTGTTGGTGAGCGCTTGCTTTGTTTTCTGCTGTCTGTATTGAATGTAAGTTACACATTTTAGCGTTAGCTGCTGCCAGGGCAAAGACATTTGCTTTTAACTTAGGTCAGTTTAGTGTTAGGACATCTGCCTTGGAGATTTACCTCAACGTTGGTGCAGATGTCCAGTATATCTATATTTTTGCATGCAAAACTATGATGGAAGCTAAAATTTCTCCATAGACCAGTATTGCATTGTTTGGATGCGGGCGTACATTTCAGTCCAGGGGGGGCGGTGTGCGCCACAGCGATTAACCATTCAATTGTACAGTATTGGGTCAGGGATGCGCAGCCTTTTACCTATATTTTGTTTCCACAGTTCTGTAACTACCAGGCTAGCAGCACCCATTGTGCTATCCTGTTTTGCATGGTAAGTATTTAGTTTTGCATATGTTTTGCATCTGTCTGATTGCTGAGTGTGTATTTGAGCTATTTAAGCGGTGCATATGAGGTGATGAGTCATTCAGATGCGGCCCGTGTTGGTGAGCGCTTGCTTTGTTTTCTGCTGTCAATAGTGGTACACCGCTCACCCACCACTGTATAGCATTTCTGTACTGCCACTGTACTGCTGCCAGTCAGCGTGTACTTTAAGGATAAGTGAAATGAGGAAGAAATCCGGTGAAAGAGGGAGGGGCAAGGGAAGAGGTGTTTCCCCTGACGGTTCACGTACAGGCCACAGGGGAGCACCCAAGAAAACCCACTCAATACCGCCCATGTTGTCCAGGACAACCACCCTCACAGATCCAAAAGAACAGGACCAGATAATTACTTGGATGACCTCTCAAGCATCCAGCAGTGGGTTAAGCAGCACCAGCACATCACGCACGAGGTCCGAGTCCTCAGCCAGTTACAAGGAGCCAGTGGGCACAAAGCTGACACAACCGGCAGCGACACCACGCACACAACTGCCAGATAACCAGACGACGTTGGAGTGAGCTGCGCAGAGGTTGTTCTGGGGAGCTCTACTCCACGGCGGTGGCCCCCCACAATGACATATGACGAGTTTGAGGAGATGGAAGAGGAGGGTATGGACAATGTGGACATAGACCCAGATTTTGTTTGTGAACGAGAACATCGCCGTCGTAGCAGCAGCACAGATGAGTCTGTTGAAGAACCCACTGCTGCACGAGTTCGCCTTGTGCCACAAGGTAGGCGGCGCGCAATTTCAGGCACCACAAGCGTGGAAGTTCAAGTGAGAGGCAAAAGAGGCGCAAACAGAAATCGCCAGCAAGGCAGGTGCTCCAAAGTCTGGGCTTTCTTTGAAGACTGCACTGAGGATGTTACCATGGCGATTTGCAAGGTGTGCAAGACACGCCTGAGCAGGGGGAAAAGTATTAACAACCTCTCCACCACCAGCATGAGCCGCCACATGCTATCTAAACATCCCACTCTGTGGGCAAACGCGGCAGGACAGGGTACCACCAGCAACACTGCCTCCCTTGGGTTCACCAGACTCACCACCAGACCCGCCTCAGCAGCAGCAGTAGCCCAGCCATTGCGTGGTTCACAACATTCACAAACATCAGACGACGCTGACACTGTCACTTTCCGGAGTAGTGCTCTTGAGGTCTCCCAGTGTTCATCAAACACAACAACCAACAGCCCTTCGGTGTGCAGCGCTACGGTTCAGTTGTCTGTCTCGGAGATGTTTGAGCGCAAGAGGAAATTGCCAGCAAATGACCCCCGGGCCGTGGCAGTAACAGCCAGCATAGCCAAGCTTCTGGCCTGCGAAATGCTGCCATATCGAGTGGTGGAGACAAACAGCTTCAAGGGCATGATGTCAGTGGCCATCCCACGTTACGTGGTTCCCAGCCGCTACCACTTTGCACGCTCTGCAGTGCCTGAGTTGCATGAGCACGTGGTCAGCAAAATAACTCGAAGCTTGAAGAATGCCGTTGCCTGCAAGGTTCACCTCACCACTGACACCTGGACGAGTGCGTTCGGTCAGGGTCGATACATCTCCCTTACCGCGCACTGGGTGAACCTTGTGGAGCCTGGCAGCGATTCCTCACCTGCTACGGCGCGGGTGTTGCCCACGCCGCAAACAGCTGCACCGCCGTCCCTCCCACTGGATAACAACAGCAGCACCTACCTCTCTGACTCCTTCTCCTCCAACGCATCTCAAAGCTGTACCTCATCCGGAAACGCTAACCCAGCACCAGCAGCAGTAGGATCGTGGAAGCAGTGCAGCACAGCTGTTGGCATGCGTCAGCAAGCATTGCTGAAGCTGATCTGCCTTGGGGATAAGCAGCACACAGGGGAGGAAATTTGGAGGGGAATAAAGGAACAGATGGATTTGTGGCTGGCACCGCTGGACCTGAAACCAGGCATGAAGCTAGACACCTGGCACGAACTGGCAATGTACGCAATAGAGGTGCTGGCTTGCCCGGCAGCCAGCGTTATGTTGGAACGCTGTTTCAGTGCTGCCGGAGGCATCGTCACAGATCGGCGTATCCGCCTCTCCACAGAAAATGCAGACCGTCTGACTCAAATTAAAAATGAATCAATCCTGGATTGGAAACGACTACGCAACACTCCAGGACCCCAACCAAGTAACATGACCAATGAACATCTGGGATGGTTTAGCGTTTCCAGTCCCTGTTTATTGAACCTCTCATCTGTATTACATTTATGACTGCATGGCGGCAAAAAGCATTGCTGCTATATCCGCACGCTTTTTGTCCTCATGCCAGGCCTGTGTTGTTGTGTCTCAAAAAGCATGGCCTTCTCCTCCTGCGCCTGCTCCTGTTCCATCACGTGTGCTGCTGCTGCTGGGTTAGCGTTGCCGGTCCCTGTTTATGGAACCTCTTATCTTTATTACATTTATGACTGCATGGCGGTACAAAGCATGCTATCCGCACGCTTCTTGTCCTCATGCAAGGCCTGGGTTGTTGTGTCTCAAAAAGCGTGGCCTTCTCCTCCTGCGCCTCCTCCTGTTCCATCACGTCTGCTGCTGCTGCTGCTGCCTCTGTTGGGTTAGCGTTGCCGGTGACGGTCCCTGTTTATGGAACCTCTTATCTTTATTACATTTATGACTGCATGGCGGTACAAAGCATGCTATCCGCACGCTTCTTGTCCTCATGCAAGGCCTGGGTTGTTGTGTCTCACAAAGCGTGGCCTTCTCCTCCTGCGCCTCCTCCTGTTCCATCACGTCTGCTGCTGCTGGGTTAGCGTTGCCGCGTGGTCCCTGTTTATTGAACCACTTATCTTTATTACATTTATGACTGCATGGCGGTACAAAGCATGCTATCCGCACGCTTCTTGTCCTCATGCAAGGCCTGGGTTGTTGTGTCTCAAAAAGCGTGGCCTTCTCCTCCTGCGCCTCCTCCTGTTCCATCACGTCTGCTGCTGCTGCTGCTGCTGCTGCTGGGTTAGCGTTGCCGGTGACGGTCCCTGTTTATGGAACCTCTTATCTTCATTACATTTATGACTGCATGGCGGTACAAAGCATGCTATCCGCACGCTTCTTGTCCTCATGCAAGGCCTGGGTTGTTGTGTCTCAAAAAGCGTGGCCTTCTCCTCCTGCGCCTCCTCCTGTTCCATCACGTCTGCTGCTGCTGGATTAGCGTTGCCGTGTGGTCCCTGTTTATTGAACCACTTATCTTTATTACATTTATGACTGCATGGCGGTACAAAGCATGCTATCCGCACGCTTCTTGTCCTCATGCAAGGCCTGGGTTGTTGTGTCTCACAAAGCGTGGCCTTCTCCTCCTGCGCCTCCTCCTGTTCCATCACGTCTGCTGCTGCTGGGTTAGCGTTGCCGCGTGGTCCCTGTTTATTGAACCACTTATCTTTATTACATTTATGACTGCATGGCGGTACAAAGCATGCTATCCGCACGCTTCTTGTCCTCATGCAAGGCCTGGGTTGTTGTGTCTCAAAGCGTGGCCTTCTCCTCCTGCGCCTCCTCCTGTTCCATCACGTGTGCTGCTGCTGGTGCTGGGTTAGCGTTACCGGTCCCGTTTCCTGGAACCTCTTCTCTGTATTACATTTATGACTGCATGGCGAAAAAAAGCATGTTACCTGTGCAAAGAAACATGACATTTTCCGCATTTAAAAGACAGTTTTTCCTTTGAAACTTTACAATCAATTTTCTCAAAAACTATAAGCTCTTTTTCAAATATTTTTTTTCCTCTTGTACCCACTCCCAAGGTGCACATACCCTGCAAATTTGGGGTATGTAGCATGTAAGGAAGCTTTACAAAGCACGAAAGTTCGGGTCCCCATTGACTTCCATTATGTTCGGCGCGAACACCCGAACATCGCGGCGATGTTCGGCGAACGTTCGCGAACCCGAACATCTAGGTGTTCGCCCAACACTAGTTACACCTATGGATTATTTCTTTCTTTTATGCATCCTTGATGTAGCAAATGATTGATACTTCCATCAGGGAGAAACTGTTTGTGGAATCAAGTGTACATATGTATGGGTAGCATTAGTAAATCTGAACTTGCACATAAGGCTGCATACACACATCCAATTATGTTTGCCCCAATTTTCCTATCTTTGTGTAGTATGAGGGCCAACAGGTTTTGAATACTCTGAGCAAATTGAGTTGAGAATCTCTCATACGACACGTAAGATGTAAAATTGTGAGATAAGTGGCCAATCCGTCCAGCAGCAAAATAAACAGGGTAATTCAATAAGAAAATCAGGATTGCATAAGTCTTTTAAGCTGGGAGAACAAATATACTGTATATGCACAACTACTCAGGACTTAAGGTGGCCATACAGCAGACGACTTTGCGGCCGATCAACCATCCGATTCGATTATTATAGTGGAATCATATGAAAATCGGTGCTGCCAAGTGCATGCCCGATAGACGATGCAACCAGTTCCAAGCTGAAATTATTTGCATGTATCGGTCGGACGCGTTGCAAGATGTAAGGACGACTTGTTTGAATAGTTTCCCCTCCATTTTGCATGCACTTTTGTTAATAAATCTGCCCCATTGTCTTGTACCTGTCTGATATTAAAAGCCTATGTTCTAGTTAGGGTTGCTACCACATCCCTTTAAATACCGGCACATCTCAGTTATACAGGTTCTGGGGCTACTCACACATAACCAGTGCCTAAACTGCATCTAACTAGTCACAAGGCATGTATAATTCATATGTGCCGGTATGTAAAGGGATGAGGTGGCAACCCTGGTTCTAGTTGACTGGCTGTGGACGCAGCTAAACTGTCTGGCAGCAGATCTTGTCCCATGTGGTATGTGCTTCTGTGCCTCCTCCCTCCAGCTTTAGACAACATTCTCTAGCTCTTGTCCAATCAAGTATCCCCAGTCACTAACAGACAGAGCTTTCCTACCACCCCTTCCCTTCTAACAGAGCATGCCCCAATGATTTCTGGCCCTCTATGAAAAACACATCTTCAATCTCAAGCTGGCATGTTCCCAGTTATATGTACTAATACAGTGGCTTGCAAAAGTATTCGGCCCCCTTGAAGTTTTCCACATTTTATCACATTACTGCCACAAACATGAATCAATTTTATTGGAATTCCACGTGAAAGACCAATACAAAGTGGTGTACACATGCAGAGCAGGGGCAAGGTCCTCCAGCACCCAAGGCTGAGACACCAAAGTGCGCCCCTCTATCCCTCCCACCCCAGCCATCACACACTGATTGTGTTATGACACTGGTTGCTGGTGCGGGGTAGTTGACCTTCCCACTAGGGAATGAGGTTTTACCCAGATGCGGATCTAAGTGACCACGGGTCTTCACCAACACCTTCCCTAATGGAGATGCTGGAACACCCCCGCCTGGCGGGGATGTCGGACTTAGCTGCCTAGTGCCCACCAGGTCGCAACTGGGATTGCCTCACTAGTGGTTGGGAGAACTGATACCACAATGTAGAGATGAAGCTGGGTGTAGTAAACAAGCCGGAGTCAGGATAGAAGGTGCACAGAAGTATCCAGGTACAGACTGAGGTCAGTGCAGGCGGCGGGCAGAGAAGTATCCAGGAGCAGGCTGAGGTCAGGGCAGGCGGCAGGCAGAGAAGTACCCAGGAGCAGGCTAAGGTCAGGGCAGGCGGCAGGCAGCGAAGTATCCAGGAGCAGGCTAAGGTCAGGGCAGGCGGCAGGCAGAGAAGTATCCAGGAACAGGCCGAGGTCAAAACCAGAGGAACGGAGATCAAGAGAGGTCAGGCAAGACGGGTCGTCAACAGGAAAACAGATCAAGTAAGTTTCTTCCAGAGAGGCGTCCACACTAGCTGTCAGAACGAACAGTACCGAACACTGGTTGGGGGAGGCCTTTTATAGGAGAACTTGGCGCCAAAACTCCCGCGCATGTGCGTACATGCTCGCGCCTGTGCGCGTCACTTCCGGCGCATACACGTACGCGCCCGCGCCTGTACACGTCACTTCCAGCGCATGCGCAAGGCCCTATGCACGTTGTGCACTGCGTTCCACGCATGTGTTCGTGAAACGCTGCGCAACCACGCACAGCCCCACGCACACCATCACCTAGTCACTACATTCCAACACTGGCAGGGCGCGTGCACACGGAGAGAACAGGACGCCGGGACCAAGCCACAGCGTGAGTATTACATTGCCCCCCCCCTTAAGGGCAGTCTCTGAATGCCCACTGGGGCTGGTTTCTCTGGATGAGTCTTGTGGAACGCCTTAACCAACCTGGGTGCATTGACGTTATGTGCCGGTTCCCAAGAATTCTCTTCTGGGCCAAAGCCGAGCCATTTAATAAGGTATTGCACCGATCTTCCTCTCCTTCTGGCATCCAGAATTCTTTCAACCTCAAATTCCTCCTTACCATCCACAAGTATTGGTTCGGGAGGACTAATACTTCTGCCTTGAATAGAATCAGTAACTACTTTCTTGAGACATGATACATGAAAAACTAGATGTACCCGGAGATTTTCAGGTAAAGAGAGTTTAAAAGCCACCTCATTAATCTTCTTTAGAATGGGAAACGGGCCGATAAATCTTGGACCCAATTTTTTAGAGGGGCAGCGTAACTTCAAATTGGTGGTGGACAACCACACCTGGTCTCCAGGTTCAAAGCTTGGACTCTCCCTTCTCTTTTTGTCTGCAAAGTGTTTAGCCCTCTCCTGTGCCTGTTGAAGATTCTTCTGAAGCATCAAAAAATTTTCAGAAAGCCAGGTGGCTCTCTCCTGTACTTTAGGAACCATGGATTCTGTAGTAATTTGAGGAAAAATAGTTGGATGAAAGCCAAAGTTGGCTAAAAAAGGAGACTGCTTGGTGGCTGAATGTTGAGCATTATTATAAGCGAATTCTGCTAACGGTAGTAATGAAGACCAATCATCTTGTGCTGAGGAGGAAAAGCAGCGGAGATACTGTTCCAATGTCTGGTTTGTTCTTTCCGTCTGCCCGTTTGATTGAGGGTGATATCCAGAAGACATAGATGAATGGATCCCCAACTGTTTACATAAACCCTGCCAAAACTTTAAAGTAAACTGTACGCCTCTGTCAGATATTACATCAGATGGTAGACCATGTAATCTTACAACTTCTTTAATGAAAACATCAGCAGTAACCATAGCAGAAGGAATCTTCTTAAGTGCAATAAAATGAGCCATCTTTGTCAAACGATCAACGATTACTAGAATAGACGTATTGCCAGCAGAGGGAGGTAACTCAACTATAAAGTCCATGGTGATCATCTCCCAAGGGCGTTTTGGGATTGGTAAAGGAGAAAGCAGGCCCCAAGGTTTGAATCTTACTGTCTTGGACCGGCACAAGTGGGACAGGCAGAAACATAATTGAAACAATCGCTTCTCACTTCAGGCCACCAAAAACTTCTTTGCAGTAACTCTAAGGTCTTGGTGTTACCGAAATGACCAGCAAGTTTATGGTCGTGGTACATCTGTAGGACTTCCACTCTGAGATCCTGTGGGACAAAAATCTTGCCTTCATGTACAAGGAAACCCTCCTGAGACTGTAAATTTTGAACCGGATCCGGTTGAAGAGAGCTTGATACTTGCTTAATCCGGGAGAGGAGGTCAGGCTGAATCAGTAAGAAGTTCTTGGATGCCAGAATAGTGTCTGGGACTTGTGTGATTCCTTTTTCAGAGAACATACGGGATAGTGCATCTGCCTTACTGTTTTTAGAGCCAGGACGGAAAGTTATATGAAATTCAAACCTAGAAAAGAAAAGCGCCCAGCGAGCCTGTCGAGGGCGGAGTCCCTTGGCTGTACGTAGATATTCTAGGTTTTTATGGTCCGTATAGACTAAGATCGGATGAAGAGCGCCTTCAAGAAGATATCTCCATTCCTCCAGGGCTAGTTTGATGGCTAAGAGCTCTCTATCGCCAATGTCATAATTCCTCTCCGCTGGGGTCAACCTTTTGGAAAATAAAGCAATTGGATGGAGCAGTGCTTTAGGACCAAATCGTTGAGAGAGAATCGCCCCAGCAGCTGTTTCAGAGGCGTCTACTTCCAGAATGTATGGCTGAGTAGGATCTGAATGTCTTAGAATGGGAGCTGTGGTAAAGAGTTCTTTCAATTTGTTAAAGGCCGCCTGAGCCTCGGGAGTCCATGAAAAGGTATGGTGGGCTTTGGTGAGCTGTGTGATTGGAGCTACTATAGCAGAGAAACCTTTGATGAACCTGCGGTAAAAATTGGCGAACCCGATGAAGCGTTGAACCCCCTTCTTGTCTGAGGGAGCTGGCCAGTCTAGGATGGCTGAGACCTTTTGGGGATCCATGGCGATTCCTTCGGGGGTAATGAAGAGACCCAAAAATTGTACACTCGTCTTTTCAAATTCGCATTTTTCGGCTTTAGCAAAAAGTCCATGAACTCGTAGCCTGCTGAGAACCTTTAGTACATGCTTCCGATGTTCCTCGAGGCAGGAGGAGAAAATTAAAATATCATCTAAGTACACGATCATGAAGGAGTCAATAAAGTCCCTGAAGATATCGTTAACCAGGCGCTGGAAGGTAGCTGGAGCATTACAGAGCCCGAAAGGCATAACAGTGTACTCAAAATGTCCAAATCTTGAGCGAAAAGCGGTTTTCCACTCATCCCCTTCACGTATTCTCACCAAGTTATAGGCACCCCGAAGATCCAGTTTGGTGAATACTTTGGCTGAACGGAGTTGCTGGAACAGATCAGGAATCAGCGGCAGAGGATAGCGATTCTTGACTGTTACTTTGTTGAGATCCCTATAATCAATACAAGGTCGGAGTGAGCCATCCTTCTTCTCTACAAAGAAAATGCCTGCGCCTGCCGGAGAGGTGGATGGACGGATGAAGCCCTTGTGAAGATTATCCTTAATGTAGTCCTTGAGTACTTCCGTCTCAGGTTCCGACAGTGGATAGACACGGCCAAACGGAATCTCTGCCCCAGGAAGTAGGTCAATCGGACAGTCATAAATGCGGTGTGGAGGGAGAGAATCGGCAGCTCTTTCATCAAACACATCCAAAAAATCATGATAAACTGTGGGGATCAGATCCTTATTGACGTGTTGAAGGCACAAAAGGTGGCTAATGTTGGAGAGGCAGAACCGTTGACAGTATTTGGAGGAAAATGAAACTAATCCAGACACCCAGTCAATCTCAGGGTTATGAGCCCTTAACCAAGGCATGCCAAGGATGATGGGAAACAAAGGGGATGGTAATAAATCAAAAGTTAGATACTCCTGATGTCCATTGGAAATGGAAACTAGCAGGGGTGAAGTTTCCTGAGTGACAGGACCGGAACAGATAGAGGATCCGTCGGCCAACTGGATGGGAAGAGCTTGACTCTTGTTACGGATGGGAAGTCCTAGCCGGCGGGCTAATTGAGAGTCGATGAAACAGGAGCAAGCTCCGGAGTCCAAAATGGCTTTAATTTCGATCACTCCTCTTGGCCCCTGTAGGGATAGAAACAAAGGAACATGAGACGAGATTCCAACAGCTTTCTCAGAACAAGGTCTAGTAGATTCGTGTTTCTTACTTGGTGGTCTCACAGGGCAGGCGTTGAGGAAGTGGCCGGAGGCACCACAATACAGGCATAGGTTAGATGTCCGACGGCGTTGTCTTTCCTCAGAGGATAACGAGGACCTTGCCAGGCCAATCTGCATGGGTTCTGGGTCCCCAGAATTCTGTGTCGTAGGTGAGGTATCACTCGTAGATAAAGTAGAGGGTGACCCTGAAGGAGCAGTTCCCCAGGATGGACGAAGAATTCCCATCTTCTCCTGCCGTCTCTCTCTGAAGCGCCTATCAATGGGAATGACTAGCTTGATCAGTTCCTTGAGAGTAGCGGGCATTCCTATACGGGCAAGCTCATCCTTTAATGATTCACTAAGTCTGAGCCTGAATTGGCTTTTAAGGGCCGTATCATCCCACTGAGTGTCCCCACTCCACCGTCTGAAGTCAGATATATACTCCTCTACTGGTCTCCTGCCTTGCTGAAGAGCACGCAAGGCGGCCTCGGCAGATTCAGCCCGACCAGGATCATCACATAATTCGGATAAGGCAGTGAAAAAACTGTCTACCGTGTCCAAAGCTGGGTCTCGATTCTCCCGTAGTTGTAAAGCCCAAGCCAGAGGCTCATCTTGAAGGAGAGAAATGATGGTTCCCACCTTAATGGATTCAGAAGGGTAGGTACGAGGCTGGAGGGAGAAAAATAGAAGGCAGGCTCCTTTGAAGACCCTAAATTGTTGTCGGTTTCCTGAAAACCGTGCCGGCAAAGGGATCTTAGGTTCAGGGGCCGGCAACGAGATGGCGGCAACCGGAGCGGGGGCTGTAGTCATCTCCTGTAGCTGATTTTGGAGCTGAAAGCAATTCTGCTGGACTCCCTGGACTGAGATGCGTAGTTCAGCAATCTGTCGGCAAAGCTGGTCCATGGGAGAGTCATCTCCAGTGGCATCCATTTTTGGCTGTTTGTATCTGTTATGACACTGGTTGCTGGTGCGGGGTAGTTGACCTTCCCACTAGGGAATGAGGTTTTACCCAGATGCGGATCTAAGTGACCACGGGTCTTCACCAACACCTTCCCTAATGGAGATGCTGCAACACCCCCGCCTGGCGGGGATGTCGGACTTAGCTGCCTAGTGCCCACCAGGTCGCAACTGGGATTGCCTCACTAGTGGTTGGGAGAACTGATACCACAATGTAGAGATGAAGCTGGGTGTAGTAAACAAGCCGGAGTCAGGATAGAAGGTGCACAGAAGTATCCAGGAGCAGGCTGAGGTCAGGGCAGGCGGCAGGCAGAGAAGTATCCAGGAGCAGGCTAAGGTTAGGGCAGGCGGCAGGCAGAGAAGTATCCAGGAGCAGGCTAAGGTCAGGGCAGGCGGCAGGCAGAGAAGTAACCAGGAACAGGCCGAGGTCAAAACCAGAGGAACGGAGATCAAGAGAGGTCAGGCAAGCCGGGTCGTCAACAGGAAAACAGATCAAGTAAGTTTCTTCCAGAGAGGCGTCCACACTAGCTGTCAGAACGAACAGCACCGAACACTGGTTGGGGAAGGCCTTTTATAGGAGAACTTGGCGCTAAAACTCCCGCGCATGCGCGTACATGCTCGCGCCTGTGCGCGTCACTTCCGGCGCATACACGCCCGCGCCTGTACACGTCACTTCCAGCGCATGCGCAAGGCCCTATGCACGTTGTGCACTGCGTTCCACGCATGCGTTCGTGAAACGCTGCGCAACCACGCACAGCCCCACGCACACGATCACCTAGTGACAACATTCCAACACTGGCAGGGCGCGTGCGCACGGAGAGAACAGGACGCCGGGACCAAGCCACAGCGTGAGTATTACAGATTGCTATTAGACTAAGAGGCGCCACACCTCCCCAACACCTTAATATCTAGTTATCTGGCTTGCAGTCACTACTATGTATCCCCTTTTCTTATTTCTTTCTGCTTCATACACAATTAGGGATGACAGCTGAACGAATTGTGCGCCCCCTCCTACACTGCGCCCTGAGGCTGGAGCCTCTCCAGCCTATGCCTCGGCCCGGCCCTGTACACATGAGAAGTGGAACGAAAATCATACATGATTCCAAACATTTTTTACAAATAACTGCAAAGTGGGGTGTGCGTAATTATTCAGCCCCCCTGAGTCAATACTTTGTAGAACTACCTTTTGCTGCAATTACAGCTTAATTTAAAAATGAAGGTACGCATGATCATTTCACTTCTAAAACTGGAACCTCAGGCCTGTGCCTTTCAACACCTTTCCAACAACACCACCATCTTTAAAGGGGTTCTGTGGGGGTTCCTGAGAAGAAAAACAGACCCTTACCTTGGGCTTCTATCAGCCCCATGCAGCGGTAATGTCCCACGCCGTCCTCCTCCCATCTGCTATTCTCCGCCGCCGGCCCCGGTCTAAGCGGCATGGGATCCAACTGTGGCTGCGCTACAGTGGCCGCGCACCCGCTCGCTTCCGCCTGCGTCATCGGAAGCTTACTGCGCAAGCGCAGTACAAGGCTCCGTTGTACTGCGCCTGCGCAGTAAGCCTCAGATGACGCGAGCGGAGGCACGGCAACGCGCATTATTCGTCTGTGTGACAGCCGAATAATAGCCCGGTGCCGGCTGCGGGGAATGGCAGATGGGAGCAGGACGGCGTGGGACATTACCACTGCAGGTGGCTGATAGAAGCCCAAGGTAAGTGGCAGTTTTTCTCCTCAGGAACCCCCACAGAACCCCTTTAAAGCTATGGAGCTGCCCTATTCATAATCTTTATGGCTCCCCATCAGCTAAAAAAGTATTAACACAGTAAGAAGTAAAGAAGTAGAAAACGCTGGCACTGCAGTTAATGGACTCCTGTGTAGGTGGGAGGGGGAGAGTATATGACCTCACCATGTCGTTTTAATGCATGTACGTGTTTACATGTTGCCTTGCTTGGAACTAATAAATTGTGAATGACAGCAGTGCCGGCGCTTTCCTCCTTCTTTGTTGATAAAAAAGTATTAAGTAGCCTACAACTGAGAAAGCAGCCTGTTGCAGAATACATTTCTTAGTCCTGCTACTAATGCTTAGATACGTTTTAGAATGCCACTTACTGAAAACACCAGTTGCAGGGCCCAGAAAGTATGATTAACTACCTAACGACTGCATCACACCAAGGGGAGTGATCACGGCGGCAACCCCAGGACCGCCTAACACCGATTGGCATCAAGTCCTGGAGATGCAGGTTGTCAGTTTGTCAGGGAAAGCATGCGCGCATGCATGATCGCTCCCTGCTGGCTCCGCTCCGTGATCAGGCTGCTAGCCACGATCGCGGCTAGCAGGCTGTTTAGGGCCGATAGGGGAAAGAATTCCTCTTTGTTTACAATTGTACAGCACTGCTATCTCCTGCAGTGCTGTATGAGGGACACTCGGCTGTCCCTCAGAGCGGCTGGATCTGTGTGGCCTCTCATGGGCTGATGCCTATGAGAGGTGGGGAGCAGTGCCAATCTACATCCTAGGGCGATTAGGACAGCACAGGGGGGGAGGGAGGTCAAAGCCTTCCCTTTGCTGCTAATAAAAAAACAAGATTGCAGCAGCGATCAGAGACCTCCGACACAGTGTCCTATTAAGGACACTAAATGGAGGTAAAAATAATTTGTGTGCTGAGTTGTAGGGCTGTGCAGCACTCTACCAAAAGCTGCACAGCCCTATGTAATGAAAAATAGCCTGGTCACTAGGGGGATGCAAGCCTGAGGTCCTGAAGTGGTTAAAGTACTTGCTACTATTGACTCCAAGGTTTGTGGTGGGGGGGGGGGGGATTAACCAACAGCCAACAGCCTCATTTACTATTCTGTGATAAACCATAGTAACTCTCAGTGCATATTTTGCTGTCAGTTTCAACATTAAATCTAGTAATATCATTAAAGGGACTCCGAGCAGTGCAGAAACTATGGAAAGATGCATATAATTTTAAAGCTCTCTTTCTCCTCTTTGAAATGATATATAAACTGCCACCCTACGCCTTTTAATTTTCGCTATTTTCGCGAATGAAATTGCCGAGGCCACGATTTCAATCGTGAAAATAGAGAAAACTAAAAGGCGTAGGGCGACGATTTAGGACGATTTGTCGTCAGAAAGAGGAGAAAGAGAGCTTTAAAATGATATCCATCTTTCCATAGTTACATTGTATTACACAGGGCGACTTTTTCTGGGCAAAAATTAAAAGGCGTAGGGTGGCAGTTTATATATCATTGGAAAGAGGAGAAAGAGAGCTTTAAAATGATATGCATCTTTCCATAGTTTTTGCACTGCTCGGAGTCCCTTTAAGAAAGCTTGTCTTCTACTAGTGTCTATTCCCCATATCCATAATGAGTAGAGTACCTCCAGATTTATATAATTCCCACTTTATTTCTGATCATTCTGCATATACCATAGCTTCAAGACTGTGATCCCTGTTTTTCTCAAAGGTATCTTTTTCCTATCAGTATAGACTACTGCAGTGTTTCTCAACATTCAAAACATGTACCTCTTTTTTTTTTTTATATTAAATTTTTATTGAGTTTTCTTTTCTTAACAGCAAGTACATATGACATCTGTCCGTTAAGTCATCATGTATATTATTATACAGGGTAGAGGTGTTATGTCATAAGTACAGCAAATGAAGTAAACAGTATACAATATATCATACACATAAAGATAAACAGTGGCTGGTAAACAGAAAACAATAAAACAATAAAACAATAGAACAATAAAACAATAAAACAATAAGCTGTAGCCATAAGTGATAGTCTTTAGCCTAAGGGCCTAAGGGCCTAGAGGGATGTATAGAAGACCGGGTAGGTAAGTTATATATAGATAGATAGTGGTGTACCTAGGGGTATTATAAGGTAAAACCGTGGTGTAGTTGGGTGGAATATATTGTGGGGGGAGGGGGGTTTAGGCAGGTATGTTAGGGTTTATGTCCATTTAATGGGCTCATACACTGGGAGTGACTTTCTTGTATTTGGGATGGCAGTTGGGGACAAGAGTTAGGCCATTCAATGTTTAGGAGGAATGGCGGGTCCTTGTTGTTGTTATTGAGTCTGGTGGAGCGTTCCATTCGGAGATTAAAATCTACTTGATTTCGTAGCTGATAAATAGTGGGAATTTCTTCTGAGTTCCAAATTACAGTAATGAGGCTTCTGGCTACACATAGTATTTGAGAAACTAATAGTCTATATTTTAGAGGAAAGGACCTTATGCCAATATGTAAGAGTGCTAGTTGAGGCGTAATCACAATCAGGGATTGCACAATGTCACAAAGCTCCTTGGTGATTGAAGCCCAGAAGGGTTGGATTTTAGGACATTCCCATAGTATGTGTAGTAATGAACCGGTGCTATGACAGTGCCTCCAACACTCTGGAGAGATATTAGAGGAGAAATTGGCCATTCGCTTGGGGGTAAGATACCATTTTAGTAGGATTTTGTGGAAAGATTCCCTATGGTTGATACAAGAAGAGAATTGTGATATAGCTTTGGTTGAGGCAATTATATCTGAGTGCTCTATGGGGATTTGGAGATCCTTTGACCAGGAGTTTATGTACTTGTGCAATTGTTTGTGACTACTCCTCAAAAGTTCTTTATATCACATTGAAATACCTGCTTTAATTTCTAGAGGTGACGATAGGTAGGAAGTGATGTGTCTAGATACTATGGGTAGAGTGCATTTAGATTCTGTTAGGAAGTGTTTGATACGTAGGAAGGTAAAGACTTCTCTAGGTGGAAGTTGGGACCTGTTTCTTAGTTCTGGAAAGTCAAGTAGGGTGAAGTCATCTTGTGAGAATAGATCCGCTATTAGGGAAATACCGGCCTCCATCCATCTTCTCATTCCTAAATTTGGTGTGAAGAGGGAGAGAGCTTCAATAGGTAATTTAAGTATGGACCTTTCTGGTTGGGGTGTAGAGAATTTGATATAGTGGGCCCACGCACTAAAAGTAGCTTGGATAGGTGGATAGGGTGATTTATTGATTTGGGCTTTTAGCAATTGGAGTGTTAGGAGATGTAGGGGGTTACAAGATGAGATGGCTCTTTCAATATTAACCCATTTTTTAGGAGATTCTTCTTTCCACCAGTCTTTAGAGGTTTCCAGGAGACAGGCGTAGTAGTAGGATTTCAGACAGGGAACCCCTATTCCTCCTGCTGATTTTGGAATTATTAGGTTGGTGTACGCTATTCTGTGTTTCTTTTTTCCCCAGAGGAAATTAGCAATTATTTTATTAAGTTTAGTGAAGTAGTTATTAGGCAGGGAGATATGTATTGTTCTGAATAAGTATAGGATTTTTGAGAGGACTTTCATTTGGAAGGCTGCTATTTTGCCAAACCAAGATAGCTCGAATTTGGCAATAGTTTCTAGTTCTTTAGGTAAGGAGAGTAGAAGAGGGAGGAAGTTGTCTTCATATAGTTTATTTACTGAGTTGGATAACTTTATGCCTAGGTAAGGGACTGATTTTTTTTGCCCAGTGGAAGGAGCAGATAGAGGAGATTTGTTGCTTTAAAGAATGTGGTATATTGATTCCTAGCATTAAAGATTTGTTTTCGTTTACTTTGTAATATGAAATTGCAGAATAGGTATTTAGGGTGTTAATAATATGTGGTAGGGATTTAAGAGGGTCGGTTATATAGATAATGATGTCGTCCGCAAAGAGTCCAATCTTGTGGGATTGGTCTTGCAGTTCTATTCCCGAGATATTGCTATTAGCCCTTATTGCCTCTGCTAGGGTTTCTATTGTGAGTACAAATATTAATGGTGATAAAGGGCACCCTTGGCGAGTGCCGTTGGATATCTTAAACTTTTTAGAATAAAAGCCTGCTACATTGACCATGGCTGAGGGTGAGGAGTACAATGCCATAATGGCTGAGAGATAGGGGCCACTGATACCAAATTTAGTCAATGTCGCCTCTATAAATCCCCAGTGCACCCGATCAAAGGCCTTCTCTGCATCCAAAGTGAGAAACAGAGAAGGCCCTCGATCCAGCTCCGAGAACTTGATCAAGTTGATAGTCCTCCTAGTAGCATCTGTCGATTGGCGCCCTTTGGTGAAGCCCACCTGGTCCCAGTTAATTAACTGTGGAAGAATGTTGAGGAGCCTGTTGGCTAGAAGTTTAGCATACATTTTTGTGTCGGAGTTTAGAAGGGAGATGGGTCTAAAGTTAGATGGGGAGTCTGTACTTTTGCCCGGTTTTGGGATTACAGAAATGACACATGTACCTCTTTTTTAATGACTGAGTTGGCCAAGTCCCCCTTACCGTCACTAACATCATTTCATGTACCCCTGACAAATACAGTGGCTTGCAAAAGTATTCGGCCCCCTTGAAGTTTTCCACATTTTGTCACATTACTGCCACAAATATGCATCAGTTTTATTGGAATTCCACGTGAAAGACCAATACAAAGTGGTGTACAAGTGAGAAGTGGAACGAAAATCATACATGATTCCAAACATTTTTTACAAATAAATAACTGCAAAGTGGGGTGTGCGTAATTATTCAGCCCCCTGAGTCAATACTTTGTAGAACCACCTTTTGCTGCAATTACAGCTACCAGTCTTTTAGGGTATGTCTCTACCAGCTTTGCACATCTAGAGACTGAAATCCTTGCCCATTCTTCTTTGCAAAATAGCTCCAGCTCAGTCAGATTAGATGGACAGCGTTTGTGAACAGCAGTTTTCAGATCTTGCCACAGATTCTCAATTGGATTTAGATCTGGACTTTGACTGGGCCATTCTAACACATGGATATGTTTTGTTTTAAACCATTCCATTGTTGCCCTGGCTTTATGCTTAGGGTCGTTGTCCTGCTGGAAGGTGAACCTCCGCCACAGTCTCAAGCCTTTTGCAGACTCCAAGAGGTTTTCTTCCAAGATTGCCCTGTATTTGGCTCCATCCATCTTCCCATCAACTCTGACCAGCTTCCCTGTCCCTGCTGAAGAGGTGCAACCCCAGAGCATGATACTGCCACAACCATATTTGACAGTGGGGATGGTGTGTTCAGAGTGATGTGCAGTGTTAGTTTTCAACCACACATAGCGTTTTGCATTTTGGCCAAAAAGTTCAGTTTTGGTCTCATCTGACCAGAGCACCTTCTTCCACATGGTTGCTGTGTCCCCCACATGGCTTGTGGCAAACTGCAAATGGGACTTCTTATGCTTTTCTGTTAACAATGGATTTATTCTTGCCACTCTTCCATAAAGGCCAATTTTGTGCAGTGCATGACTTTTAGTTGTCCTATGGACAGATTCCCCCACCTGAGCTGTAGATCTCTGTAGTTCGTCCAGAGTCACCATGACTGCATTTCTGATCAGCACTCTCCTTGTTCGGCCTGTGAGTATAGGTGGACGGCCTTGTCTTGGTAGGTTTACATTTGTGCCGTACTCCTGCCATTTCTGAATGATCGTTTGAACAGTACTCCATGGGATGTTCAAGGCTTTGGAAATCCTTTTGTAGCCTAAGCCTGCTTTAAATTTCTCAATAACTTTATCCCTGACCTGTCAATTTCCTACCTTTATTTGGTCAGCAGGCGCCAATCAGCCAATCAGGTGTACTGTTATACACCCTTTGCCTGCCGTACCAAATCTAGCAGGAATTGCGTAAATTAGGTAGCATTCAGGTGGGAGGCTTAATCGTAAACTACATTGTTTGGTGGCCCCGGCTAGTGAGAGAGCCCGGGGCCCTAGCTGTCGTGCAAACCAGTGTTTGTGGCATTAAAGTGAACCTGTAAGGAAAAATTCAGCTGTGGCATTGTAGCAGCAGGCGTGCCACATCCGAATGAAAACAGATGTCGCACTCAGTGGAAATAAGCCCTCAGTATGTATGCTAATTTAGTAGCCATGTGCATAGGCAAACACAGGGGGGGGATTACAGCTGCCCAGAATCCCCCCTCAGGACAGAGCCGTTTCCATGTCTAGGGACAGGCAAGTTGAGTCACCAGAATGTCTGCAGGCATCCTGCAGCTCACAGCACTGCCGCCTTCTTTACCTGCTACAATTGACTTTGGATGGAGCAGCAGCGTGTGAACAGAGCATGGAGCAGCTCTGGGTAACTTAATAGAGTTGGGTATGAACACCGCCCTGTGCCCTGCTTTGTGAATGGTTCACTTTCCCCTTTATTACCAATGTCGGCTGTCCTCATTATCTGTATCCAAACTGCTCCTGATCAATTCCCATTGTCGGTCAGACGGGAGATTGCATTATGTGCACCCAGCATGATGTCCTACCATATTATTATATTGTATTGTGTGTGGGTGAGGGAGACCTCTCAGGAATCCTCTCCCTTGAAAATCCTGGGTTTGCCCCTGATGTGACATACAAGTTCTTACTTGTCGGCATACACCACTTTGATCACTCTGAATTGAGTGAAAGAGAACTCAGTGAATCTGTGACAGGCTGTTTCCAGTGACAGCAGACCCCAGGCATACGGTAGCATATAACCTTACTGCAGGGGCGTCTCTAGCCATTTTGTCACTCCAGGCAAGAAATCCCGTGGCGCCCCCCCCTCCCCCGTGATATCCCCCCAGCCCCATACCCCCCACCCCCGTGGTGAGCCCCACCCCCAAAAATCATAATGCGGCAGTGTTTCACTGGAAAATTAGAAAATAAACTTATTGCGGCATGGGTTCACCAGAAAATAGTTGTAATGTAGTAGAGCGTTTTACCATAAAATATACTTATTGCGGCATGCACTCACACACACCACACACACACACACACACACACACACACTATACACACGCACACAGTACACACACACTATACACGCACACACACACTATACACAGTACACACACACTATAGACACGCACAGTACACACGCACACACACTATACACACACACTATACACACGCACACACAGAGCACACTATACACAGCACACAGTAGACATACACTATACACACACACACACACACACACTATGCTGCTACCAGGGGAGGACTGGGACCTTTTGGCCTGGGGGGAAACACAGACTAGAGGCCTGTTATCATGGCAGCCTCAGCCCAAATTATGTCACACATTCACCCCATGTCGTATATGCCAGTAATCACGTGGAGTGCCAATGCGGAAATACAGCAAGGACACTCTGTGAACAGTGTGACAGGTAAAGTACAGGCATCAGGGGGGCACAATACATTTTGAGGGACAGCGGGCGGGGTTTCCGTCTTGTCTATAATTTGTGTTTATCGCACGCCATAATTATCACACCTGACAACCACATTGGCCCAAGTTTTCCCAACATCTCAGATTGATACATTCAACCAATTTCCACCCCAAATTTTTTTTATACGATTCGCTAATATCAAAACGGTTGGCCGATCGGCTGTCAAGTCAACAGAAGTATGGCCACTGCAATTCCCTCAAGGCCAATCCCCCCATGCCCCCCTCCCCCCCACCCCACCTCCACACACACACACCTACCTATGTCCTCCCATTCACCACCATCTCTACTAATCCCAGTTTTCACTACCTTATAGTGTGTCTGAGCCCTTATGCAGAGAAATAATGTGGAGAGAAAAGCTGAAAGAGAGGGTAGAAGATATTTGCCTCACCAGGATTGCACTTTTATTTAGCTTTCCTGTATGACAAGAAGACACAAACAACCAGCACTAGGGAAACTAAGGTGAATGAAGGAGGCTGGTGCACACCAAGAGTGCTTCTGAGCACTTTTCAAATTTACAGCGATTTGAAAAGCGCTGGGCTAAATGTTACCCTATGAAGGTGTTCCCACTGCAGCGTTGTGATTTTTTTAAATCGCAAACATGCTGCAGGTAGCAATTATTGGAGTAATTCTTTCAAAAATCGCTTCACAAAGTCGCATTCGCAAATTGCTAGCGATTGCTATTGCGATTTTGTCGTGCACTAGCCCTCATTATCTGTATCCAAACTGCTCCTGATCGATTCTTTCAAAAATCGCTTCACAAAGTCGCATTCGCAAATTGCTAGCGATTGCTATTGCGAGTTTGTCGTTCACTAGCCCTCATTATCTGTATCCAATCTGCTCCTGAGAGAGAGGAGGAGTGAAGTGAGACTGAGAAGAGCCGGAGATGGAGCAGAGAGCTAATCTGTATAGCAGTCCCACATTACACAGAGGCTAGTTTCCGGTAATAGGACTGCAGTCTCTCACACAAGTCAGAAAGCAGCCCTCCTGGAGTCTAGGGACTGTCAAAACTTTTAAACCTGTTTAACACCTTATCTGCACATGCAGTCATTTTAACAATGGGGAGAGACCAGACAGATTTTTTTTCCCTCGGACCCAGTGGCGTACCTAGGGCATTTGGCACCCGGTGCTGGGTATTAAAAGACACCCCCCCCACCCCCCCCCCCCACCCCCCCTAAAAAAATGAGCGTGGCCACAACCTGCGGCGTGCTTCGCGGCAAAAAATGGCCATGGTCATGACCGTATGGGGGTGGAGCTAACTGTAATTTAAAGTATTAGCTAGTATAGTTGCCCCCAGTATAGCTAGTACAGTTTCTCCCAGTATAGCTGCCCCCAGTTAAACTAGTTGCCCCCAATGAAGTTAGTATAGTTGCCCCCAGTATAGCTAGTATAGTTGCCCCCAGTATAGCTAGTATAGCTGCCCCCAGTATAGCTAGTATAGCTGCCCCCAGTATAGCTAGTTTAGTTGCCCCCAGTATAGCTAGTATAGCTGCCCCCAGTATAGCTAGTATAGCTGCCCCCAGTATAGCTGCCCCCAGTATAGCTAGTATAGCTGCCCCCAGTATAGCTAGTATAGCTGCCCCCAGTATAGCTAGTCTAGTTGCCCCCAGTATAGCTAGTATAGTTGCCCCCAGTATAGCTAGTATAGTTGCCCCCAATATAGCTAGTATAGTTGCCCCCAGTATAGCTGCCCTCAGTATAGCTAGAATAGATGCCCCCAGTATAGCTAGAATAGCTGCCCCCAGTATAGCGAGTTTAGTTGCCCCCAGTATAGCGAATATAGCTGCCCCCAGTATAGCTAGTATAGCTGCCCCCAGTATAGCTAGTTTAGTTGCCCCAGTATAGCTAGTTTAGTTGCCCCCAGTATAGCTAGTTTAGTTGCCCACAGTATAGCTAGTACAGATGCCCCAGGAGGGGGGAAGGGAGGGGCAGTGGGGGCAGCGGTGGGGAGGGGGAAATATCCCCCCCCTCCCTCACCTGGGACCCCTCCTTCTGCCTCTCTCCCCCTCCATAGATTACCGGCGGCAAGTGCAGAGGCAGCGAGGAGGCATGCGGAGAATTACTCACCACTTCCGCGTTCCAAGCGCTGGCAGCGCCATGTCGTCACAGATCTCCGCCTTCAATGCCGCCCACTGTGCTTCCGCTAATCAGGAAGCACAGTGGGTGGCATTGAAGGCGGAGATCTGTGACGACATGACGCTGCCAGCGCTTGGATCGCGGAAGTGGTGTTTAATTCTCCGTCACTCCATCCCCCCTCCCTATTTCCTATTGGTAGCCAGATTCTCCCCCCCCCCCCCCCCACTATAGGTAGCCAGATTCTCCTCATAGTTACATAGTTACATAGTTATTTTGGTTGAAAAAAGACATACGTCCATCGAGTTCAACCAGTACAAAGTACAACTCCAGCCCGTCCCCCACATACCCCTGTTGATCCAGAGGAAGGCGAAAAAAAAACCCACAAGGCATGGTCCAATTAGCCCCAAAAGGGAAAAATTCCTTCCTGACTCCAGATGGCAATCAGATAAAATCCCTGGATCAACATCATTAGGCATAACCTAGTAATTGTAGCCATGGATGTCTTTCAAAGCAAGGAAAGCATCTAAGCCCCCTTTAAATGCAGGTATAGAGTTTGCCATAACGACTTCCTGTGGCAATGCATTCCACATCTTAATCACTCTTACTGTAAAGAACCCTTTCCTAAATAAATGGCTAAAACGTTTTTCCTCCATGCGCAGATCATGTCCTCTAGTCCTTTGAGAAGGTCTAGGGACAAAAAGCTCATCCGCCAAGCTATTATATTGCCCTCTGATGTATTTATACATGTTAATTAGATCTCCTCTAAGGCGTCTTTTCTCTAGACTAAATAAACCCAGTTTATCTAACCTTTCTTGGTAAGCGAGACCTTCCATCCCACGTATCAATTTTGTTGCTCGTCTCTGCACCTGCTCTAAAACTGCAATATCTTTTTTGTAATGTGGTGCCCAGAACTGAATTCCATATTTCAGATGTGGCCTTACTAGAGAGTTAAACAGGGGCAATATTATGCCAGCATCTCGAGTTTTTATTTCCCTTTTAATGCATCCCAAAATTTTGTTCGCTTTAGCTGCAGCGGCTTGGCATTGAGTACGATTATTTAACTTGTTTGTCGATGAGTACTCCTAAGTCCTTCTCCAAGTTTGATATCCCCAACTGTATCCCATTTATTTTGTATGGTGCTAGACCATTGGTACGACCAAAATGCATGACTTTACATTTGTCAACATTGAACTTCATCTGCCATGCATGTGCCCATATAGCCATCCTATACAGATCCTGTTGCAATATGACACTATCTTCCTGAGAGTTAATGACTCTGCACAATTTTGTATCATCTGCAAAAATAGCAACATTGCTCACTACTGCATCTAATAGGTCATTAATAAATAAATTGAAGAGCACTGGACCCAGTACAGACCCCTGTGGGACCCCACTGCTAACAGTCTACCATTTTGAGTACGATCCATTGACCACAACTCTTTGTTTTCTGTCCATTAGCCAGTTCCCTATCCATGCACACAAACTCTTCCCCAGTCCTTGCATCCTCAACTTTTGCACCAGACTTCTGTGGGGAACAGTGTCGAAGGTCTTTGCAAAGTCCAAGTATATCACATCTACAGCATTCCCAATATCCATATTAGCATTCACTACCTCATAAAAGCTGAGCATGTTAGTCAAACAGGACCTGTCTTTAGTAAACCCATGTTGATGCTGAGAAATAAGATTATTTTCTACTATGAAGTCATGTATAGTATCTCTTAGTAACCCCTCAAATAGTTTGCATACAACTGATGTTAAGCTTACAGGTCTATAATTTCCTGGATCAGATTTTTTGCCCTTCTTAAATAATGGGAAAACGTGGGCTGTACGCCAATCCGCTGGGACTCTGCCAGTTGCAAGAGAGTCACAAAAGATAAGATAAAGGGGCTTAGCTATAACTGAACTTAATTCCCTTAGGACCAGAGGATGCATGCCATCCGGGCCAGGTGCCTTGTCTATTTTTAATTTATTTAGTCTTGCCTTTACTTCTTCCTGCGTTAAGTATTTAATATTACAGTTAGAAGATTGAGACTCTTCTGCCTCTGTAATTTGCAACAGTGCTGTTTCCTTTGTGAAGACAGAAGCAAAGAAAGCATTTAATAACTCTGCCTTACCTTGGTCATCCACCATTGAGTTCCCACCCTCATCCTTTAGGAGTCCTATACAGTCAACCTTTCTTTTTTTAGAGTTGATGTACTTGTAAAACTTTTTTGGGTTAGATTTGATATCCCTAGCGATTTGATTTTCAGCTTCGATCTTTGCCAGCCTAATTTCTTTTTTACAATTTTTATTGCACTCCTTATAATTGCTTAGTGCAGCCTCGGTCCCCTCCTGTTTTAGGACCTTATAGGCATTCCTTTTCCTCTTCATTTTATCCCTAACCTTTCTATTCATCCATAGAGGCCTTTTTTTACTCCTAGACATTTTGTTTCCATATGGGATATACATACTTCAATATTGATTGAGAATAAGTTTAAAAGCTTGCCATTTCCCTTCAGTGTCCTCCCCTTGTAGTACATTATCCCAGTTCACCAAACTTAGTGCCTGCCTAATTTGATTGAACTTTGCTTTTCTAAAATTCATAGTTTTAGTGGTCCCGCTGCCCCGTGGCCTATCAGTCACCAGATCAAACGTTATCATGTTGTGATCACTATTTCCCAAATGTTCTTGAACCTGCACATTTGATACATTATCTGGTCTATTAGAAATGATCAGATCCAGTAACGCATTCCCCCTAGTTGGTTCCGTTACCATTTGAGTCAAGTAATTGTCCTGTAGTGCTGCCAGAAATCTGCTGCTTTTACCAGAATGGGTAGCCTCAATACCCCAGTCAATGTCTGGAAAGTTGAAGTCGCCCATAATTATGACCTCATTTTCACTTGCAGCTTTTTCAATCTGCTGTAGTAATCGCAGTTCTGCAGCTTCATTAATAAGAGGTGGTCTGTAGCATACCCCAATAAGCAATTGGCAACTTTTATTTCCACCATGAATATTTACCCAAACGGACTCCACATCTTCGCAATCTTCCTCCATCTCATCGTTGAGGACAGCTGTAAAAGAATTCTTAACAAAGAGACAAACCCCTCCACCTTTTTTCCCTGTTCTATCCCTGTTCTATCATCTCTCCCTCTAAGTAGCCAAATTTGCCTCCCCCCTATAGGTAGCCAGTTCTTCTCCCCCTCCCTGCCTATAGGTAGCTAGATTCTTCTCCCCCCCTCCCTGCCTCACTATAGGTAGCCAGATTCTTCTCCCCCTTTCTCCCTATAGGTATCCAGATTCTCCTCCCACCTCCCTCCCTACAGGTAGCCAGATTCTTCTTCCCCCTCCCCCCTGTAGGTAGTCAGATTAGTCTCCCCTCCTCCCTCACTATCGGTAGGCAGACTTCCTCCCTCCCTCCCTCACTATAGATGACTACATTCTACCCCCCCCCTCTCCCTATAGGTAGCCAGTTTCTTCTCCCTATCCCTCACCATAAGTAACCAGATCCCCTCCCCCCCTCTACTTTAGGTAGCCAGATTCTCTTCACCCCTCCCTCCAGGTAGCCAGACTAGAATTGTCATAATATGTAACTGTAACTGCATTGCGGTAAGCTGTGTTATAAGACTTTATAACGCGCAGCGCAGGCACAGGACGCTATTGCAGAAGGGAATGTGTAGAAGGCTATGCATGGCCCAGCCTGTCGGCGAAGTGAAAGTAGCTGGCGGCGGTGGACAGGAGGATCGCATCGTGACTGCGAGGGCATGGGACAGCTGCAGGGGGCTGATAGAAGCCCTAGGTGAGTAAAACTGATTTTTTTATTACTGGCTTAAATGTGTGTGTGTTGGGGGAGGGCGGACGGACGGACCCTGGGGCGCATCTAGCTGGCCACTAACTGTACAATCTTTTTCATCTAATCTTACCATTTCTATGTAATATAAGGTAACTGCCTAAATTATCCATTCGATGTATTCACTCAGTTTACCCTTATACTACATAGATTTGGTAAAATTGGATGAAAAAGATTGTATCGTTAGTGGCCACCTTTAGTCTAAAAGCAATCAGCTGGGGTGGGAGGGATGGAGGGGCACACTTTGGTGTCTCAGCCTTGGGTGCTGGAGGACCTTGTCCCGGCACTGGAAGTAGCACTGACCTAAATGCAGTGTTTGTACACCTGTACTTCATTAGATGCAGCCAGAATCTGCATTTAATCATTAAACTACAGAGCCTGCATAATTTGCATATGTTTGGGATGAGAGGCAAACCAAGCCATGGAACGTTGCTTTTTCTAAATAATTACTGTAATATGTAAAGCTATCTTTATCAAAGCAGAAGAGAACACCTCATGTAATTAACTTTTACACTGAATTAGCATGCCTCAGCCTTCCTAAAAACTTGTATCCGAAGTTACCTCGGCTCAGCAGTCCAGTCTCCAGTATCTTTTCAGGCTACAGTCACTCAAAACCTTGAACTGAACCTCACCTACACACTGGTGAGTTACTATCGACCCCTGGTGGTACATCAGTCTTTTTTCTGCTATTAAAACAAGCATTAAAATTAACAGCTAAGGGAAGAACATATTTAAGAGGAACTTCACTTTATGAGATTTCTTGTTTTCCAATTGTACTAAACATGGAATTGTGAGCAACAATCCACAATCTTAACCATTCTAACAATAAATAAAAAACTATGTATGAGCGTCCTACTCAATTTTAAAATTGCACCACTCAAAAGAGGAGCTGCACTGGTATCGCTAGTTCATTCTGACAAAACAAAAATTCATTACCAGTACTGCTACATGTGCTTCAAAATTATCAAATGTATATTTTGTGACAGATTCCATAATGCAAAAAATGGTCAAGAAATACAACCTTAAAAACAGTTGCCTAAAAACATGGACTAGCACAGTGAGTGTCCAGCTATTTTTGCCACTGACCTCAGATTGTTTTTGGTCTGTCTAAATCGCCTGGCGTTTTGCATATGCAAAAATGGACGACCTTTCAATCTTTATAGGTCAATCATGATGTATATATACCACCGACCCAAGATTGTATATTGCCTGTCCAAATCACCCAGCAAAAAGCCTATGCAAAAAATGGACGACTCACAGATCTTAATTGGTCATGTGTGGTCCCACCACCGATGCACACGAGGCCTCCAACCATGCACACACCATAAACAAAATACGGTCCCCCTTGATTCTAAATATCAAGTTCCTGATGGGGCTGATCCAATGCAATCTCAATAATTTTATGGTGTCCCCTTTAAATCACTTGCTATAGATCTGTTGCCACTAGAATGACATGAACATCACTGTGAAACTATTCCTGGTATCCAATGTCCTTTTCAGGTTGATCTAATAAACAACTCCTAATGTGGTGTCCCCTTTAGAACACTTGCTGCAGATCTGCTATGACAAGTTGGACACAAATATCACTGGAACGGATTATTAACTATTGTGTGGTGGAAAAACAGTTCAGCAGCATGTAATAGACTTAACCACTCCGTTGCTGGTGCTGTTGGATGAATAAGTTCCGGCGTGTGCAGGTTGTACAAAACCTCCATGTGCAGATGAACTTGATCTTTGTGCTATGCTCCAGCGCACTGTCATACCTGGGCTTCGCAATACTCCGGGGGCTTGCGGAGAGGCGTCCCTTCTATCCGCACCGCTCCCCATGCAGTGTCTCAACTCCCTGGGTTAGACGATCTCGTGCCGTAATGGAGACTGGTAGTGCGACCACGTGAGCACAGTGTGCGCTCACATGGTCGCACTACCAGTCTCCATTACGGCACAAGATCGTCTAACCCAGGGAGTTGAGACACTGCATGGGGAGCGGTGCGGATAGAAGGAACGCCTCTCCGCAAGCCCCCGGTGTATTGCGAAGACCAGGGTTGACAGTGTATTCCTGCATTTTATAAGATGTCATGTTTACTGCATTTTGTATGTGGTGCGTGTTTACTGCACTTCATATGTGGCGTGATGTTTACTGAATTTTGTATGCGTCAACAAGTTTGCTGAATTTTATACAGTATTTGCTGAATTTCTTAAGGTGTGTGTTGGGGGGGGAGAGAGCTGTATTTCTTGACACTTGTCCTGGAAGCACTTTGACCTAGAAAGTGCTGCCCTGCCAGTAAGGCACAGTCGTCTCAACCACCAGGCAGGTATAAATTCTTGCCTAGAGCAGCAGGAGGAGGCAGGAGTGCAGTAGTGAGGGAAGAAAAGCCTCTCAGCTCACTCAGGTATCAGTTTACAGCAGCAGCAGCTAACAGCAGCGGCTGACTCGACTCATAACTGATTCACTGACTGATTCATTCAGTTCCTTCAGCTCAATGATTCAAAGAACCACAGTAATGAATGAGTCAGTGAGAGAAGGCACTCTTCCCAGCTCACTCAGTTCCAGCTCACTCAGGGATCCATCCGAGTACAGCATCAGCTCCTGAGTCCTGACTCTTCCATGTTAACTGATTCACTGATTTATTCAGTTCCTCTCTCTCTGCTACTGGTAACTGAGTGGATGTAGAGACTGAGTGTAGCAGCCAGGCATGGAATGTCCCCCAGGCCGCCTTTTATTCAGTGATTTAGGGCTGGTCCTGTGTCTGGTATATTCAGGTTTGTTGTTATAAGGCAATGTAAAACACTAGGCTAGCTGATAAAAGTGCAATTAGAGGGCAGGCAAGCTGGTAAATATACATGGCATGATGCAGATGAGGGTCCGAGCAGTGGCGTTCCTACTGTAGTGCGCAGGGGGGGCGTGGCGCACCGGGTGACAGACTGCTAGGGGGGTGTCGCCACGACCCCCCACAGCAGCAGAGCAGGAGGGGGAAGCAGCGCTAGAAGGAGGGGCAGTGGCGGCAGCGGTGGGGAGGGGGGAAATATCCCCCCCTCCCTCACCTGGGACCCCTCCTTCTGCCTCTCTACCCCTCCATAGAGTAGCGGTGGCAAGTGCGGGCTCGGCGGCGGGGAGACATGCACAGAATTACTCACCACTTCCGCGTTCCAAGCACCGGCAGCGTCATGTCGTCACAGATCTCCGCCTTCAAAGCCGCCCACTGTGCTTCCTGATTAGCGGAAGCACAGTGGGCGGCATTGAAGGCGGAGATCTGTGACGACATGACGCTGTCGGCACTTGGAACGTGGCGTGGTGAGTAATTCTGCGCATGTCTTCCCACCGCCGAGCCTGGAGTTGCCACCGCTACTCTATGGAGGGGTAGAGAGGCAGAAGGAGGGGTCCCAGGTGAGGGAGGGGGGGATATTTCCCTCCTCCCCACCGCTGCCTCCACTGCCCCTCCTTCTAGCGCTGCTTCCCCCTCCTGGGGCATCTATACTGGGGGCAACTATACCAGCTATACTGGGGGCAGCTATACTGGGGGCAACTATACTGGGGGCAACTAAATTAGCTATACTGGGGGCAACTATACTGGGGGCAACTAAACTAGCTATATTGGGGGCAACTATACCAGCTATACTGGGGGCAGCTATACTGGGGGCAACTATACTGGGGCAGCTATACTAGCTATACTGGGGGCAACTAACTAGCTATACTGGGGGGCAGCTATACCAGGCCAGCTATACTGGGGGTAACTATACCAGCTATACTGGGGGCAACTAAACTAGCTATACTGGGAGGCAACTAAACTAGCTATACTGGGGGCAGCTATACTAGCTATACTGGGGGCAGCTAAACTAGCTATACTGGGGGCAACTATACTAGCTATACTGGGGGCAACTATACTAGCTATACTGGGGGCAACTAAGCTAGCTATACTGGGGGCAACTATACTAACTTCATTGGGGCAACTAGTTTCACTGGGGGCAACTATACTAGCTTCACTGGGGGAAGCTATACTGGGGGAAACTACTAGCTATACTGGGGGCAAATATACTAGCTATACTGGGGCAACTATACTAGCTAATACTTTAAATTACAGTTAGCCCCGCCCTCATCCGGTCATGACCACGCCCATTTTTGCCGCAAAGCACGCTGCAGGTTGTGGCCACGCCCATTTTTTTTTAGGGAGGAGTGTCTTTTAATACCCAGCACCGGGTGCCAAATGCCCTAGGTACGCCACTGGTGACTACCTAAGCTTACATGTCATGCAAGTTTGCAGGTCATGTCTAATGCTAGAGTAGGTTGTTACTTTGGCAAAAGAAATGTCTGATCAATATCGACTGGCCAAGTCTCTTGAAAATCCAAGTTCAGTTGGTGCAAGCTACTGACAATATGATAGCTAATAATTGATCTGTTATAATTGAACATGAAGTGTAACCCGACTTACAATTGACCTTCACCTCAAAAACGCATGATGGCACAAACATAAACATTTACAGCTATAATTAATGTGATGCCTGATAAGCATAATTGGCCCATGGCTTCTGTATGGTGACTTGCAGAATCTTTGTGCATTTTGCAGCACCACTCACAGGTTTGTGTATCTGCTGAGTTCAGAGGTTTGAGAGGTGATGTTTGCACAGTATGCCAGTAGGCTAAAAGTTCTTGGTGACATTTTTTTTATCTACTGATATCTTTAGTGCAGAGGACTGTGATGAAATACAGTCAGTTAATACAATCAGTTAAACTCATTCCAATTAAGCAAACTGTACAAAGAATAAAGATTGACCTGATGAATTCTTAAGGGGGCACTATGGTAAAAAAAATGTAAAATTTAAAATATGTGCAAACAGACAAATAATAAGTATGTTTTTTTCCAGAGTAAAATGAGCAATAAATTACTTTTCTCCTATGTTGCTGTCACTTACAGTAGGTAGTAGAAATCTGACAGAAGCGACAGGTTTTGGACTAGTCCATCTCTTCATAGGGGATTCTCAGCAAGGCTTTTATTCTTTATAAAGATATTTCCTAAAAAGGATTTAAACAATGATGCTGGCCAGCACCCCTGTTCCCTACACAGTTTTTTGGCAGTTGGACAGAGCAACTGCCATTCATTAAGTGCTTTTGAAAATAAATAAATCCCTGAAAATCCCCTATAAAGAGATGGACTAGTCCAAAACCTGTCACTTCTGTCAGATTTATACTACCTACTGTAAGTGACAGTAACATAGGAGAAAAGTAAATTATGGCTAATTTTACTCTAGAAAAAATGAACTTCTTATTTGTCTATGTTTGCACATATTTTAAATTGTACAATTTTTCGCCATAGTGCCCCCTTAAATGTGAGCACCCACACCTCCTAACTTTTGAAGCCCGCAAAAGGAGACACCCTCCTCCCCATACACACACCTATAGCCACAACTTAATTTTGCATGCAACACATCTTTCTATTCAGTTCCCTGGTGTCTAGTGCCCTACATCTTCCGATATAGCTTCTTTGGTGGTATTTAGTGCCCCCTCCTCCCCATTATAACTTTCCTGGTGGTGATTAGTGCATCTCCCTTTCCTCCACAATAAAGCTATCTTGCTGCCTAGTGCTTCCCCACTCCCTCCCCAATATAGCTTCCATGGTGGTGTCTAATGGTTCTCCCCTCATTCTCTTCTCAATATAGTTTTTCTGATGTCTAGTGTCCCCCTCCACCTCACCTGCCCAGTTTAGCTTCCATGGTGGTGTTTGGTGCTTCTCTCTCCCTCCCCAATATAGATTCCCTGGTGCATAGTGTCCCCCTCCCCAATATAGCTTTCCTAGTGGTGTTTAGTGCTTCTCTCTCCCTCCCCAGTATAGCTTCCCTAGTGCTTAATGCCCCCCTCCCCAATATAGCTTTCCTAGAGGTGTTTAGTGCTTCCCTCTCCCTCCCCCAATATAGCTTCCCTGGTGCCTGGTGATTCCCTCTCCCTCCCCATATAGCTTTCTTGGAGGTGTTTAGTGACCCCCCTTCCTACCAAATATAATTTCCCTGGTACCTAGTGCTACCTCCTCCCTACCCCATATAGCTTCCGTGGTGTGTTGAGCAGCCCCCTCTTTCCCCAATATAGCTTTCCTGGTGGTGTTGGTGGCCCCCTCCCTTCCTCACATAGCTTCCTGGTGGTGATAGAATCCCCCCTCCCTGTTTAACTTCCCTGGTGGTATTTACTGCCCTCCTCCCCCAATATAGCTTCCCTGTTGGTGCTAGTGGCCCCCCTTCCTTCCCCATATAGCTTTCCTAGTATTATTGCCCCCCCCATATAGGTTCTTCGATGTCATTTAGCAGTACCCACCCTGTGTACATTGAGGGGGCGGGGTGGGACATGGGGGGCTGCTGTTGGATTCTGGACCATACCTCCCAACCCAGGAGAGTCCCGGACAAATTGGGATAGGTTGGAGGTATACTTGTACACAGTAGAGATGACTGGCAGTGCATCTAAACCAAGCTGTGCCTGACTGACACTATCTGCATAGAGCTGTTAGGCCACTTAAAGACACAACTGCACTTGTTGCAGCTAAGACAGATGCTCTAAATAAATAAATTGCATGCAATGGATTTCATACTAGACCCTTCCACTGCGATGAGGTCATCCTGCCAGGAAGTTACCAGGGGGTGCTCCATAGTTTTTAAACTACATTTGTTACTTTCGCTTGTATGAATGAACATGCCTCATGATTCGAGGCATGTTTATTAATTCAAATATAACAATTCTATGCTGCACCACCACTCATACTTGCACAAAATTGTCCCAAAAAATAGATCACATAAAAAGTCCTTTTAGTGCGCTGTGTACCATCCACATATGACCATAGTTTAAAAAGAACTTCACTGCGCGCTTCCAGGATCACCCTGTAAAAACAGCTCAAAATAGTGTAATACTGTTTTGGTTTATGTTTCACTCATGCTTCACCCAAACTGTGCAGGTGCTCAAATGGTGCTGTGCTGTGTTCCCACCACCCCGCAATCTGGTGAGCCCCTCTGTTTGCGGGGTGGTGGGAACACAACACAGCACTATTTGAGCACCTGCACAGTTTGGGTGAAGCATGACTGAAGCATAAAGCAAAACAGTATTACACTATTTTGAGCTGTTTTTACAGTGTGATCCAGGAAGTGCGCAGTGGAGTTATTGTTAAACTATGTTTATTAATTCACAAGCACTTTGATTGGCTTGGGAAACACGTTCTCCTTTACCAATCACAGAAATGCAAATGAGCGGCAGGAGCGTGCGCAACAACACTGGACACGCCAGTGCGCCCAGATTAACTTTCTCAAAGTGGACGCTTATATCCATCCACTTTGAGTTAGTGGTTTAAGGTGATACCTAAGCAACTTCTGTTGTTATGTCTTCGGATTTACTTTTCAACGTGATTGTCATTTTAATCACTTCACCCCACAGGCTATTACCCTTTCTGCCAGGAGCCATTTTCACTTTTCATTTTCTCTTCCCATTCATTTGGCCATAACTTTATCACACCTAAATTACCTATATTTAGTTTGTTTTTTGCCACAAATTAGGCTTTTTGTGGGTGATACTTGTTTGCAGTAATTATGTTACTTTCTATGCATTGGGTATCGGGATGAAGGGGCAGCAAACGTGGGCAGCTTATTGTCTGTGACCAGAGCTATCACTCATCCAACTCCTCCCTCCACCCAGCTCCAACCAATCAGAGCGGAAACCATTGATAAATGGAATAAACATTATAACCATTTTGATCATTTCAGATAATCGATCCACAAATATGGTTCATACACACCTACAAACTATCTGATAAACTTGCCAGTGCCACTCACACGTTCAACAGCGGTCTTTTATGCAGCACAACCGTCAAACAGCTTTTGTTGTCAAACAAGTTGAAACAACTAAAAAAAAGTAGTTTGCTATTGTTCAAAAAGCTGATAAGACTGATAAGAAGTCAATCCAACAGTTGGATTGACTTCTTATCAGTCTTATCAGCTGTTTGAACAATAGAAAAAGACTTGTATTAGTTGTTTCAACTTGTTTCACAACAAAAGTTGTATGGGGCTTAACAGACAAGTTTGGCAGATAGTTGGACAGATAAGGGGCCCATACACTGGTCAATTTCACCCATCGATCGATCGATTATATAGATCCGATCGTTCAGAAATCGATTCTATCAAATTCCCAGATCGATCGATTTGTGGCCGATTTTGATCGATTTTGATCGATTTGATCTATCTGACAGAATGGAAAATCTAGGTCGATCTGCTGCTTGCAGCAGATCGATGACCCATAGAGTTGCATTGGATCTAATGGTCCAATAATGCATTTAGATTGATTTCCAATAGATTTAATTATGAAATCTATTAGAAATCTGTTCCTAGTGTGTGGCACACATCAGATAGATTCCTGTCAGATTCAACTTAACAGGCATCTGACAGAAATCTATCTGATGGTCAAGTCTGCTGCAAATCTATAAGTGTATGGCCACCTATAGTTGGTAGGTGTGTATGAACCTTATGGCTAAAAGTATTAGAGACAGAGGATTAGCAGGATAGCCAGGCAACTGGTATTGTCTAAAGCGGACCTGAACTCAGAACTTTATCTCAGCTCTAAAAGATAAGCAGCGGCGTAATCACCTTTAAAGAAAAACATTTCTTTGTTACAGCTGATACAAATCCTAAACAAATCTGCACTGTTTCTACTTCCTGCTTTCATGGAAGCAGACATATTGCTAACATCCTGTGCTTTCAAATTTGGCTTATCTACTGTGGCAGTCAGGTGGCACAGGAAGAGTTAAAATTACAACTTGTGATTAAACACAGATGAGGTGGAATAAGGCAGGCGAAATGTTATTTGCATTTATGTGTTTTTATGTATTTTTAATTTTAGGGGTCCTTTAAATTGGATCCGAGATGAACTTTTACTCATTGCATAATTGTGTTCCTTTCCTATTGTTTATAGGGCATTCCTCAAGCCAAATACTTTTTTGTTTTAATACTCTAATTCCCTATAAACTAAACAAGCCTCGCCCACAGCTTTTCAGAGCGCCTTGGCATTTTCAGACAATAGCAAGGGCTCATGGGAGCTCATTCTGGGCAGGAGGAAAGGGGGAGGTATTACTAGCCAGGGATTTCAGAGGCAGAGGGGAGGAGGGAGGAGGAGGGGGGATTAGGTTTTTTTCACAGGCTGAGTGCTGAAGATGCAGATAAGCTTGCCTGTGTGTAATGTTTACAAACAACATGGCTGCTTTCATTGTATCACAGGAAGAAATTATCATATTCTATTGAAGCTGTTTGCAGCTAGATTTGCTGTGTAAACTATCTAAACTTTAGATAAGATATATAGACAAGTTACTTGTTATACTTAGTTTTTCATTTCGGATCCACTTTAAGGCACTCAGCACAAGTGAGAACCCAGTTACCTAACTGGAACACATGCACTGATTGTATTTCATCAAGTTCTCACCGTATTAAACATGTCAGCAGAAAAATGTGAATAAAAAAAAGATATCACTATGAACTTTAGCCCTAGCATATTGTGTAAAAGTCACTGCTCAAGCCTCTGAACTCTGCAAATACACAAATCTGTGAGTGCTGCTGGAAAAGGCACAAAGATTCCGCAACTAAACAGATGTCTGTTGAATTTCACACTGCAGCCATTGGCAGCTTATCAGGCTTCACATGTCCTTAATCATTGCCATAAATGTTTATGTTTGTGCTATCAAGCTTTCTAAGTTTGTGGAGAATAAGATTGTGTGCAAAGCTTGATAAATAAATTACAGTATATCAACTAATAGCTAACAAATTGTTAGTAATGTGTTCTAACTTGTTCCAACAGAACTCAGATTCTCAAGAGACTGGGCCGGTCCTGACGGAATGATCATGAAATGTCATTTCTTTGGCCCAAGTGCCAATCTACTCTTGCAATTAAAGGACAACTAAAGTGAGAAGAACGTGGAGGCTGCCATATTTACTTCCTTTTAAATAATACCAGTTGTCTGGCAGCCCTGCTGATCTATTTGGCTGTAGTAGTGTCTGGAAAACACCAGAAACAAGCATGCAGTTAATCTTGTCAGATCTGACAAAATTGACAGAAACACCAGATGTGCATATGCTTGTTCAGGGTCTAAATTACTGATATTCTACTACTAGTGGCATCTGTCGGCACCCAACTAATGCGGTGGCACAACAATACATACTCCATACAACCCCAGTGACCAGTGGCATAGCTAAGGTACTATGGGCCCCAGTGCAAGTTTTACATTGGGCCCCCCCCCCCCCAAACACTGTATACATAACAATTGATATGGCGCCCCAAAACCTTCCAAGGCCAACACAGTATTAGGGGTGCAAGAAGGGGATGGGGAACACAATTTGTTAATGATCACTACTATTCAAAGCATCTACAGAAGTGATAATTTCCAGCACAGGACCAAGAAAGTGCTAATACTGTGGTTGAGGGAGGGGCGCTCTGGCCTAAGGGCCCAGGTGAGGTTGCAACCTTTGCATCCCCTATTGCTATGCCACTGCCAGTGACAGCAGTCCCAAGGTAAATGGCAGCCCTGATAATTGGCTTTTCCATTCTCTCACAACATGAACCTTTACTTGGGTACTTGTTGATATCTAATCTAGTCACTTATGCTGGGAATACACGGTTCGTTTTGTAGCTGATTAGATGGTTCCCTTTCGATTCTTTTGCTGCTCGATTTCTGATAGAAGTGAATGGAAAAAGATAAGAAAAAGAAGAGGAAGATAAGAATCGAGGGCTGAATCGAGAGCTGAAATCCTGAAATCGAGCGTCAAAAATGATCGAGAGCAGAAACACACGGCAGAAACGAACCGTGTATTCCCAGCATAAGGAAGCAAGCATCCCTTGTGACTGATGAAGCACTTTCAGTAACCAACCGCCCCCAAGAGGCGTAGCTAGGTTTCTCAGCTCCCGGGGACAAAGACGGTTTTTGCGCCCCCCCTAGGGACAAATTGAGCATGGCCATGCATCAGAATGTGGGTGTGGTCATGGGTGGAGCCAAATATATAAATGCTGTTTAGATAGCCAGATGTGCCCCCTCCCCCCCATTTAGATAGCCAAATGTGCCCCCTTCAGATAGCCAGATGTGCCTCCCTTCCCAACTTTTAGATAGCCAGATGTGCCTCCCTACCCCCTGTTTAGATAGCCAGATGTACCCCGTATAGTTAGCCAGGTGTGCCCCCTTTGTTCTGCTACTGTTAGCGCTTCTGCACTCCTCTGCAGAGGGAGGGAGAGAAGCAGGGGCACTTCGGGCAGCCTGCAAGCTGCCTCTCGCTCACTTGGGGCTGCAGTGGCCATGCTCTGTGCCCCCTTAAAGTGCTGCGCCCGGGGACATGTGTCCCCCCTTGCCCACCAATAGCTAGGCCTCTGCTGCCCTACCCCCCCCCCCCCCCCCCCCCACACACACACACACACACACACACACACACACACAGTACAGTCTTTAGAGTCATGGGGGATATTATTACGCCACTGATCTGGAATGCAGTTAGTTTCCCCCATGGTGACATCTTCATTTTAGATGATTTCACTTCCAGTACACGTCATATGCATGCCGAACCTAGGCGCCCCCATCCCCTCGTGAGACGAGCATCTGGTTACCGGAGACTGCGCTGCTGCCCACAGCGCGTGTACATCAGCCATCAGGGAGAGACGCGGTTGGCCTTACCGCTGACAAGCGAGCTTTTAACTGCATTCCTGTAAGTACTTAAAGTGGACCCAAATTAAAAATACAAGATTTCAGAAATAAAATGTATTTTCTAAATTATAATAATAATAAATAGCAGCCTTTTTTCAGCTGCATGATGACAAATATAAAATATTTTACATTTATTGGAGGAACCCCTCCCTTCCTTTCAAATTGCCGGGATTTTTCCGGCAAACTGGTGGAGTAGATGCTGTCCGGCAATGGAGGAATTGCTAATAGCTGCCCCCTGTATAACCCTAGCTATGAAAAGAGAAGGGTGAAAAGCATGCACTGAAATGCTCATAGGCTTGAAGGAGTGTTTATTTATCTTTGTATGTGTCAGAGTGCTGCAACTAAATATTTTTAATTAAACAAATGTTTGGTTTGGGTCCGCTTTAATTGTCTTGCGCAATAAACATATCCTTTTGATAATACACTATGGAGTGCTCCTTTTCTATCTAGATTTCCCCACAGTAGGACAGTGGAAGTTTTCATTGACCATTTCTGTGGGAGCTTAAAGCAGGCTAAGGCCTGAAACCCACTACAAAATGCTATCACTAATCGCAATCGCTAGCATTTTGTATGAGCGGTTTGTAAGCGATTTCATGAGCATTTTCGGGAGCGATTTTAAAAAGTGTAATTAATTTGCCAGCAGTTGTGTAGCGATTAGCGATTAGTGTTTTTAATTCTGATTGGTCCTTTCAATTAATTTTCATTTTGTTACAGCGTGCAGTAATGTAAAAACGCTTGCAAAATCGCTCTGTGTAGGTCTTGACGAGCGATTATGCCACCGTTTATATACTTTACATTGCAGAAATGCTAATCACTAACGCTAAACGCGAAAAATGCTGCATGTCCTGCGTTTTGCGATTTGGTAATCGCAATCGCTCCAGTGGAATTTAGCCCATCCATTAACAACAGCTAAGCGTTTAGGGAAATCGCTAGCAGTTTGATTCGCTCCCTAAACGCTCATAAAATCGCTTTAGTGGGTTTGAGCCCTATGTCTCATGGTACTTTTTCAGGTAGGAAGTATGTATCTTTTACCTTACGCACAATTGGTTTAAAAACTTGCCTAAGGGTACGTACAGACATACGATAACGATCGTTCGTTCTGAACGACGAACGATGTTAAAGGAGGTATCGGCCGATGATCGTTTGAAGAAAGGCTACTTTGAACATCGTTCGTGTACGAACGATCTTGGAACGAGCGTTGCGTGCGCAACATGATGTATAAACTGATCTCAAACACAAGTGTCAAAAAGAACTGTTTGAGCATGTGCAAAGCTTTGAGAACGAACGATCAACGACCGATCGTTGTACAGACATTACTTTTTGAACGATGGTCGTTGGAAAAGATCTGGCAGAATGGATCGTTCTTTACCAACGACATATCTCATTGGTCGATCGTTTTAATGATCGTTCGTGCACTTTTTACAAACGATCGTCGGGCAATGCCGTCGGTAACGATCGTTTTAAACGACTATAGTCGCATGTCTGTACGCACCCTTAGACTCTTTACTCATAATTTTTTTTGCAGGGATATTCCCTGTTCAGTCTGCTGTGTAGATTATGTTCAGCTAGTGAATGGTAGAAGACCCTGAGATATACAGTATAAAGAAGAGAGTTCAGACCACCAGCCCCACTTTCAAGCTGCCCTATATAAGTTACCCACCCCTTCACCTTATTTTCTTGTGATATATCCCCCTGAAACGAGCAATCTAGCATTGCTTCCACTCTGAAGATCAAGAAAGGTGTTTTGTTTTTTGTTTCTGTTTTTTTTTTAGAATGATTTGTTTTTAATAAAAAAGTCTGGTACCTTCAGTAATTTAGGGTTATGCAAGGATATGATGTTTGTCAGTTATTGTTTAGTAATATGTGTCGAAGTTAAATAAAGTTTGGACATACTGTAGTGGTCATTAAAAACCAATAATAGTTGTTGCAGCCTGCAACCTCAAGTGAAAATAATGTAATAAAAAAAAGTGCTTTGTTTTTACAATAATTATGTATACATGATTTAGTCAGTGTTTGCCTATTGTAAAATATTTCCTTTCCCTGGTTTACATTCTGACATTTATTACATGGTGCCATTTTTACTGTTGGCAGGTGATGTAGCTGCTGCATGTTTTTTTGGCAGTTGGAAACAGCTATTTCCCACGATGCAGCAAGGTTCACAGACAGGAAACTGCCAAGAGTACGTACTCAGAATTTCTTTGTGGGAGGGGTTTCACCACAATATCAGCCATACAGCGCCCCCTGATGGTCTGTTTGTGAAAAGGAATAGATTTCTCATGTAAAAGGGGGTATCAGCTACTGATTGGGATAAAGTTCAATTCTTGGTCGGAGTTTCTCTTTAAAGTGTTTAAGTCAATCATTTGCTGCTTACAGTTCCATATTCAATATACAGTAACTGTACTGTATATCTAATAATCTTATAAACTGGAGTTCCTCTTTAAACATGCAAGTCAGTAAAACAAAAATTATTAATGCACCACCAGGGGGCGATAACTCTTTACATATTAAAATGCAAGTGGGTGGATGTGGCTATATTAGGCAGAACAAGTATAAAGTTACTTGTGTCTCAGAGGCCAAGGGTGCTGCAGCTTGTGATAGAGCAGAAGACTGGACTGCTGAGGTAACTTTGGAAAAATGCTATTTGGGCAGAATCTCTATCAAAACAAACCAATTCAGTGTAAAAGTTTTGTATACATTTTTTTTTTCTAACTTCTGATACAGATTGCTTTCTATATTACACTAATAAGAAGAACAATCAATGTTGCATGGATTGATTTGTCTCTCAAGCCTTTTAACCAAACATATGCAAATGAAGCAGGCTCTGTAGTTTATTGATTAAATGTAGACACATCAGAGCACACACTGCATTTAGGTCAGTGTCCTTCCCTGTTAGAGCAGCTCCTCTGTGGTGGTCACTGGTCAGGACCAGCCACTTATCTGATATTGTTTTTCAATAGTTAATATTGTGTTTGAGCGTTTTGTGGAAAAAATGTGTATAATTTAGGATGTTTCAGTTAGACGAGATATGGAGAGGGGGAGTAGGGTGTGACAATGTATAAATCTGGTCCTGTTCAGGGCTTCCGCTAGTAACTATAGATTAGAAATAAATTAAAAATCGGAAATACTTGCTCATCTCTGACTGCTGTATTTGTGGTTGTTATATCAGATACTTGGTGGATAACTAGTAAATGTATGGAACATGAAAAACCTGCCTGTTTAAAATAAGTAATAAGTTGTATGTGGATAAAATGGAAAATAATCATGTAGCTTTCTCACTTAAAAGTTATGCTGTAGCCAGTGCAGTGAGTGTTGGTTATGCAAGTGGCAGGTGACAGAATGATATTCCTGCATTCAGTGCTGAATCCACTGTGCAGTCCAGGGCGTTTCCTGTCATCGTTTCCTGTTAATAAGCATATTGTTTCACAAAATGTACCTCATAAATTTATCTCTCCTCACTTATTTTTCGCTTTATCCGTAAAATAACATTTAAGTATTGTCCATGCTAAAAACACTACCTCAAAATACATTTTTCCTGATTGAACTTTGATACAACTTTTTCTCACATTATTTTAGCAGGTTCAAAACCTTAACATAAGCATTGCTTTTTTTTTAACCTTATTTTTAGGATGTTCAAAAAGTTTTAGATTGCTAAGGTGAAAACAGATAATGAAAGATAATTAATTAGCTTTTTTTGTGAATCATCGCCTAATTCTCCTTACAGTGAGGCATACTTTTATTGTACTGTATGCCTCACTGTATGGTCGCAATGCTGCAGAGCGAAGCAACTTTTTGGCTCTGTTGCAATTTTTTCGCAATGCAACATGCACAGTGTGAAAGAAGCCTGATGCTGGGCATACACGAGTCGATCCGGCGGCTCGATTAGCCGCCGGATCGACTTCCGCCACGTCCCCACTCGTGCGTGCGCCCGGCGCTTCCCTGGCCGTCTGCGCATGTGCCCAGATCGATTCCCACTCGTCTCCGCCGGCACTTCTTATATTCAGCTCTATTGTCCGCCCGCGGGGATCGAGCGTGGAATCGATCCCCCGCGGTGATCAGACACGTCGGTTATTATCAATCGAGCCATCAGCGACTCAATTGATAATGGCGCACCTCGCGTGTATGCCCAGCATAAGGTCTCTGTCACACAGAAGGCCAAACTGTGCACTTGTCATCTGCCAGCCTCTGTGTACCAATGCAATACTGTGCAGTTATTGGGCAGCAAAAAGCATCAAGCTGTATGGGCTGGTGCACACCTAGCGGCTTTTTCAGCGTTTCTGCAGCCGCTTGCGGCTGCGGATCCGCTTGGTCAATGTATCTCAATGGGGTGGTGCACACCAGAGTGGGAGGCGTTTTGCAGAAACGAAAAATGCCGGGGTGAGGCATTTTTTGGATTTCGGATGCGTTTCTGCCTCAATGTTAAGTATAGGAAAAACGCAAACCGCTCTGAAAAACGCCTGTTCAGAGCGGTTTTGCTGGCGTTTTTGTTACAGAAGCTGTTCAGTAACAGCTTTACTGTAACAATATATGAAATGTACTATACTGAAATCCGCTGCAGCAATCCGCAAAACGCCATAGAAAAATAAGAAAAAGCGTTTCAAAATCTGCTAGCATTTTGCGGATCTGCTAGCGGGTTTTGGTGTGCACCAGGCCTATCTGAGCAAAGCAGTGGCTGCACTCAGACGTGATTCAGTGTGGTGAAAGCTTTTCCAATGCCTGTGCTGAATGCTAATAAGTGCCTGGCAGGGGCATAGTAAATTCACCGCCTTCAGTGTCCTGTGTGAAAGAGGCCTAAATAAGCTCAGCTTGGCTAGTGAACAAAGTCAGAGTTATATGCATGTCTGCTGTTATTTCTGTGTACAGATATGTTTTAAATGATTTTATCCTAAACCCCCCAAATCAACAGGCGAATGTGTAAAAATGTAATTAAATATGAGGGCAGATGAGTGCTAAATACCTGCTGTCTCCTAGGTGATAAAACCATAAACTCAGAATATAGATATTTTTTCCACCTGAGTATGCCCATTTTATTTTTTTATATTTATTTCGTTTAACATAAAAAAATTTACATGGTTTGCCTTTCTTGACCGCCTTTAACTCCTTGCCCTTATGCAGAATTATATTAGGAGGATGGCTAAACCACCAAAACATTACCAATCTGTATGGTCCTTGATATGGAAGTAAAGGGGCAGAAATTCCCCCTCAATTGTAAAGCATCCCCCATCTTGGGCTATAAATAAATTCATAAAGCATTCCTGCATGCGGTAATGCTGAAAACAGCTGACTTTACTGAGCACTTAGCAAAATGTTAATTCATAAAAGCTGTTTCCACATGGAAAGCTGATATTCCTGAGCAGTGCGGGAAATTAGCGCCTTATGAGGTGATTATCTCAACACGTCACTAAATGTCAATTCATAAAGATTAGAGCAGGCGGTATTGAGACGGAGAATAAAGGCTCATAAACACGTCGGATTTCCGTGAACGACGGGTCGTTTGAACGTCCTGTCGTTCGCCCGCTAAATCGGGCGTGTGTACAGCCGGGCGGATCGCTCAAACTCACCCTTATCAAGTGAACGACAGTCTGTATACACGCCCGATTTAGCGGGCGAACGACGGGACGTTCAAACGACCCGTCCGCAGAAATCCGACGTGTGTATGGACCTTAACTCTCCCTTGGAAGAGGCATAAGCAAGAGGCTAACAGCTAAGTTAATGGAGACAGACCTCCCAGGCAGCAGCAGTGAAGACAGAACAAAAAAGGCTTTCCAGAACACCCAGGCTGTGTTTTTAACCTCTTGGGTACCTGTTTTCATATGACTTTTACATCAGAAAGTGTGCATGTGTAACATTTGTTGGGAGTTCTTCTAAGCTGTGACAATTAAATAGATTGTTTAGACAGACAGATTTAGCGCAGATTCAGGGCAAACAGAGGCAGTTTTAAAAAGAATGCACATCTAAAGGGAAGCTGGGGCTGCCTCTTTTTTTGTAACGCTGTCTCTGGAGGAGAAAATGAAACAACTCGGGCAACTTCTCGTGTTACCGCCAGCATAGAGCCAGCCTAGTTCGGGAAATCACCGCACTTCTATCGCAACTGTAAACATTTTTATGAATTTAGCATACAGAAGTCTAAAATACCGAATGCTGTATTTTCCCACCCAGATATTCTTACCGAACATACTTTTATGAATGATAGCCTTGGTATCCAGTAGATGTGGGGATAGTATAGTACGCTTTACCCTTTCACAAAGAGTAAAGTGTAAAATAAAATAAAGCACATGAATGCAATCCTCAGGGGTCCTTCTTATAATCTTTATTGATCCAGTCCTCTGCAGCATCACTACAATACTGAAAAGGGAGTATTGGCAAAATAATCTTTAAAGTGGATCTGAGGTGAACTTTTACTCATTGCATAATTGTGTTCCTTTCCTATTGTTTATAGGGCATTCCTCAAGCCAAATACTTTTTTGTTTTTGCTTTAATATTTTAATTCCCTATAAACTAAATAAGCCACGCCCACAGGTTCAGAGAGCCTTGACAGTAGCAAGGGCTCATGGGAGCTCAGTCTGGGCAGGAGGAGGGGAAGGTGTTACTAGCCATTGATTTCAGAGGCAGAGGGGAGGAGGGAGGAGGAGGGGGGATTAGGCTGATGGCTCAAGATACAGATAAGCCTGCCTCTGTGTAATGTTTACAAACAACATAGCTGCTGTCGTATCACAGGAATAAATAATCATATTATAATTAAAACTGTTTGCAGATAGCTTTGCTGTGTAAACCATCTAAACTTTAGATAAGATATATAGACAAGTTACTTGTTATAGTTAGTTTTTCATCTCGTATCCGCTTGAAATCTCCCACTAGGGCTCTCCAGTGGTCTATTCATCTGGACTAATGAGAGTCTCTTGCTAAAGCTTCCTATTGATTCATTAGATTAACCAATCAGAATGCTCATCTGGAAGGTTTATGATTAGTCAGATCAAAGAACCAATGGAAAACCAAGGCAGTAGTGTCATAGATGCTTCTGCAGGGGTTCCCTGTAAGTTCACAATGGGGTAACATGCAAAGGGAAAAGAAGCATCTTCAGGGGTTCCCTGTAAGTTCACAATGGGGTAACATGCAAAGGGAAAAGAAGCATCTTGAATTTACTAGATCCATCGACCAATGCAGAGCTTTGGAAAATAATTAATTTGCTTTTGTTGTGGCCTGTCTTTCAGTATTGTAGCAGTATTTGTTGCCAGTGTTAAAGCAGTAGGATTAGCCACACTATGCCAGGGGAAAAAACACATATATAAGTAGATAAATACTTGATCTACTTACATAACACATGTATTGTACAGTCCGTGTTTTGATTTCAGTGAATTTTATATAGTAAATGAAGAGAATTCTGTTCCTGGTGGGGGCCATGTCTTTTGCCCACAGTTTAGGCTAACTCATGATGTCATTTGTGCCCTTTACTTTTTTTTCTTTTCTCCTCCAATCGCTGAATCACCTCAGCCTTGCTTGTAAACACAAGTGAGCAGAGTATCATGTTTCAGATAAGCCGCTGTCAGGGAAATAAAGGGAAGAGGAGGAATATATTATAGATAAAAAGAGCCCCCAGCATGCAACTGTTGGCACTGACTACTAAAGGGCCAGTGCTCCTTAAGTATGTGATAACTAGGGATGGGACGACGAGTCCGGCGAATCCACGAATCCCTCGAATATCGGGAAATATTTGAGATTCGTGGATTCGAATCCCGACGCCATTTTTCACCTTCCGAATCCCGACGCTGCATCGCCGCGCATCTGCTGCTCCCCCCCGCTCTCACTCGTCCACCTCCGACCTCCTCCGCTCGCCCCCCCCCCCCCGCCCGCATAGTTAGCATCAACTCACCTATCCAAAGCGGAGCACAGAGCGGCAGACCTCTCTCTGACTTCCTCGTTCCCCCCAGTGACCGTCTTTTACAATGACATCATCAGTAAAAGCCGGTCCGGCCACTAGAGTGAACAGGGAAGTAACAAAGAGGTCTGCAGCTCTGCGCTCCACGGAAAAGGTGAGTAGATACTTATGCAGGGGTGAGCAGAGGAGGCATGGGGGACGGAGGAGGTCGTGGGGGGGGGGTTAGCGGTGAGCGGAGGAGGCACGGGGATGGAGGAGGCCATGTGGGGGGGTTGGCTGTGAGCGGAGGAGGCACGGGGGGGGGCTACCTACATGAAGGCCACCTACATGAAGGCCACTATACCTACCCACCTACCTAAAGGCCCCTATACCTACCTACCTAAAGGCCCCTATACATACCTGCCTACCTACATACCTACCTATACTTAAGGCCCTATACCCTGCTACCTATACTGACGGTCCCTTTACCTACCTACCTATACTGAAGGCACATGTACCTTACTACGTATACTGAAGGCCCCTATACCTAGCTACCTACCTATACTGAAGGCCCCTATACCTTGCTACCTATACTGAAGGCCCATGTACCCTGCTACCTATACTGAAGGCCCATGTACCCTGCTACCTATACTGAAGGCCCATGTACCCTGCTACCTATACTGAAGGCCCATGTACCCTGCTACCTATACTGAAGGCCCATGTACCCTGCTACCTATACTGAAGGCCCATGTACCCTGCTACCTATACTGAAGGTCCATGTACCCTGCTACCTATACTGAAGGTCCATGTACCCTGCTACCTATACTGAAGGTCCATGTACCCTGCTACCTATACTGAAGGCCCATGTACCCTGCTACCTATACTGAAGGCCCATGTACCCTTCTACCTATACTGAAGGCCCATGTACCCTTCTACCTATACTGAAGGCCCATGTACCCTTCTACCTATACTGAAGGCCCATGTACCCTGCTACCTATACTGAAGGCTCATGTACCCTGCTACCTATACTGAAGGCCCATGTACCCTGCTACCTATACTGAAGGCCCATGTACCCTGCTACCTATACTGAAGGCCCATGTACCCTGCTACCTATACTGAAGGCCTATGTACCCTGCTACCTATACTGAAGGCCCATGTACCCTGCTACCTATACTGAAGGCCCATGTACCCTGCTACCTATACTGAAGGCCCATGTACCCTGCTACCTATACTGAAGGCCCATGTACCCTGCTACCTATACTGAAGGCCCATGTACCCTGCTACCTATACTGAAGGCCCATGTACCCTGCTACCTATACTGAAGGCCCATGTACCCTGCTACCTATACTGAAGGCCCATGTACCCTGCTACCTATACTGAAGGCCCATGTACCCTGCTACCTATACTGAAGGCCCATGTACCCTGCTACCTATACTGAAGGCCCATGTACCCTGCTACCTATACTGAAGGCCCATGTACCCTGCTACCTATACTGAAGGCCCATGTACCCTGCTACCTATACTGAAGGCCCATGTACCCTGCTACCTATACTGAAGGCCCATGTAACCTGCTACCTATACTGAAGGCCCATGTAACCTGCTACCTATACTGAAAGCTACCAATATTGAAGGCACCCATACCTGGCTAGCTATACTGAAGGCACCTTTACCTCGCTACCTATGCCTGGGTACCTATACTGCGGGCAACTATACCACAGATCGCACAATTCTTATGTGCAGGATTCGTTAGATTCGGGATTCGAAAGGTTCGAGATATTCGAGAACCTTTTTAGATTCGGATTCGAAGAAATTGTGGATTCGTCCCATCCCTAGTGATAACTCTAAATCATAACAGCAGAAAAAGTTTTGAACGCAGGACTAACATCTTTATCACTTAATACACTCAGACCAGTTGCTGTTGAAATTTGCTTTTTATGGTGACATTCCCACTTTAAGGACAAGGACGTCTTACTCGTCTCCTTTGAAAGCCCCCTTTTGGCTATCTTCACACTATTTACCACACACCTGTTTAGTGACACACCGCTCGCATTCATATGTGTTAAATGCACGTATCTTCCAATTCAATACAATACTTTTCAATACAAACCTTGTGCAGATAAATGGCAACAAATTTCTTTTTTTTTTTCACATGAGAGAAAATGCATTACATGGGAATCCAGCCTATTAACCAACATGGCGCTGTCAGACCTAATAATGCAGTTTCACAATTGGGAAAACATTGAAAATCATGCACGTTATGAATGGGCACTTAACTATATTTAAAAAGAAAAATTATGGGAAAATTGTAAACAAGGCATTGCTGTATGTCCGTATTGAATTGGAGGAACTCTGTGCAGGGGTACTTAAAGATTCCAGAAAGCAACAAAAAATGCACACACAAAATTTGAATTATCTGAATAACAATCATTTCTAGAAACCTATAACATCTGTCCATTTCTCTGCAGCAATCCACCAAGTTTCCTCTACTGCTATAGTGGGACACTTCTTACTTATTTTACCCATCAATAGGATGAACTTGGCTGCTTGACAGAGAGCGGCTAACCACATCAGTACACTTACTGTGGTTGATGACACCTGAAAAAAAACAATAAAAACCCTTGGTGTGCGTGCCTTTTCAACCTTAGATCTTGTACCTGAGTCCTGGAACTTGCATTGTGCACTCTTAAAGCGGAATATAACCCTGCATTTCAACTTTGCTCTAAAACATTATTTACAGTATATTATATGCAACCAGCATTTTTTTTTTTACTAGACCAGCATTGGAAGGGTTAAACACAGAGGTTTACAGTTCTGTGGAGAGATATGCAGAAGTTCAGATACATTTAACTACATAGAATGTAACAACTGATAAATGTTACACACTCTTTGGCTGTCCTCCAGTCCTTCTTCGCAGTGAGTCACATGCAACACTTAGATACATTTATGTAAACAAAATGTATCTATGTCAGCTTCAGATGCGTCTGCAGTTCTGTCCAGGAACTTTAAAGCTCTGTGTAACCCTTCCAATGCTGGTCTAGTAAAAAAAAATGCTGGTTGCATATAATATACTGTAAATAGTGTTTTAGAGCTGTTGAAATGCAGGGTTATATTCTGCTTTACTGATAGTATTGCTGTACTTGATATGTGATAGGTCTACCACAATTATGTAAGACATAATGTGTATTCCTTTCATTTTGTGCCATTTCAGGTATTTCATAAGACCATATCCTGTTTCAGCATTTCCAGATGTGACTGTGATCATTGTTACCAACATATGTTTACATTTAGCAGTTATAATGGTTATTCTGTTGGAATGTATTCATTTGAAAGCGGAAACTGAGTACCTTTAGCTGTCCTGGTTTGGCAGAATACCCACAGTCTCTTACACTTTTTTTCTGGTATTGCCCTGTGCAGGCTGGTCGACAGCAAGACCAAGAAGTGCTCTCAACATTTTGCTGTCATAAGAGATGCTTAAACTAATGAAACGCAGTGGAAGCAGTCATCAGATCTTTGCAGTGTTGAATTTGCCAGGATTTTGGCATGAATGCTGATTAGTGCTAATTTTGGAGATGTGGGGAAGGCTGGGGAGAGGGAGAACACACCACAAGGGGTCCACATCCTCAGTCAGTTTACCAGCAGGGTAAAAGATAAAGATGCCTTTTATTGTCACTGTACAATACAATGAAATGTTGTTTGAAACAATCCTAGATGCCACAGACAAAGGAACAAAGAAATGACATTTAGCAAAAAAAAAAAAAAAAAAAAAAAAAATACACTATAAATATTGCATCCAGTTCTCAGCATATATATAGATATAGATATAGATATAGAGCAAAGTAGGAAGTACTTGTGAATTAGAAAAATGAGATTGATTCAGACACCACTGCGGCCAAAGAGATCAACTTGAAGTCACGAATACAGCACTGTCACTTTTAGTCAGTGGTAGTTAGAGGCAGAGGATCAGCAGGACAGCCAGGCAACTGGTATTGCTAAAAGGAAATAATATGACAGCCTCCATAGCCCTCTTGCTATAGTTTGAAGAGAGGCAGGCCGAGAGCCCGATATGGTGTAGTATGTTGATGTAATGGAATTTGATGAAAGAGAAGGTGATTATACTCACAAAGGTAGGTTGCCACCAAGGCCACCACTGGGCGAGCAGGCAGGGAGAATTTTGACCTGACCCCGCTCAGGTCTAAGAAGTCGCTCTCTGTAGATAGGAAAAAATGGGGATACACCCCTTCACCAAGGGTGGATTAGATGATTTTGTAACAAGATAACAGACGCCAGGTAGGGAAAAATTAATTGAAATCGTTAAAAAGGGGGAAATGGGTGGACTCACCTCCCTTCTGGAAGAAATGGCCGGACAACGGGCAAGTTACTTGCAGTTTAAAGTAACATTTATCAACTCCAAAGGTGCAACACGTTTCACGGGTAACAGTCCTTCTTCTTCAGGCAAACGGTTTTGGAGGGTACTAGGGGAGGGAAAAAAACAAAGGGAACACAGGGATTGACAGAGGAACGCTAATACCAAGCACCCAAAAGGTGCACCACAGATCTACAACAATATAATGTGCAATTTGACATATAGCAGCAAAATATGCATAAACAATGAATTAAAACAATTGTGGCCAGTCACATATATAAAGTGGCAGTGCGTTCAAACGGCATATAGCAGCCAATTATGCATATAGCAGTAAATTATGCAACAACAATACATAAAAAATAAATAAACAATGTGCAAATCACATATATAAAGTGACAGTGCGTACAGCCAAGTTATAAACGACATTAAACCATTCCTATTGAAGGTGACGCAACAGTGGGGCTTAAAGTGCAGGCTATTATAGGCAGACAAGGTTTTTCAATTAAACAAAGAGTGGAAGCAGTGTGTAATACAACTACCAGGCTGGGACTTGGATTTAAGAAGGTAGGAGGGTATTAGTGAGTAAAAAGTAATCTACTTACCACTGTCGGGTCAAGAGCTGGGTATAGCGCCTCTGTAGGGTGTGAAGCGCTCTGTCTCTGGTTTATAAAGGACAGAGCGCGCCAGGGGCAGGGGGCGGGAGCGACGTTCAAGTCACATATTAGTGACGTATAGGAAATGAGCGGTGTGACATTAACGTCGCACCGTGATGATCCTGCTGTGCACGTGATGCGGCCATAACGTCGCATAAACTGAATGTAATGTTGTAGTGTGCGCATGTGTACAATGAGACGCATATAGTGGGGGCTGAAAAGACCATTATTGTTGAGGGCTGGGGAAAGGGTATGTGGAGGTGGAATATGTAAAGTAAGTGGGCGGGTTGTGAGAACGATGTGGGATCTGGATGCAAGGAATATGTATGAAGTGAGAAACCGGGACGGGGAGTGGGGGAGAATGCCAGCATAGACAGGGGAACTGGGGTATGTTCATTTACCATAGTGCAAGGTTCCAAGAATTATAGGTGGCAATTAAAAACGGGAGGCTGCAGGGGTTATCTGGTGAAGTGTGAAATTTAAGTGTTAAACAAGAGAAATATGACATGGTTACATAAAAGTTGCACTTAGGAATGCACATAAATACATAGTATTTGAGATATGTAAAAAATTTGTTCATGCCGCAAAATACAAAATAATGGATCCAGAAAGGAATGGGTCTAGCAGCTCTAACTGAGGTTACTGGTTAGAGAGGAGGAAAACGCCCATATGTTAAAGATAAGAGTATGGATGAAAAATTATGCATAGTAGCAAAAATTTATGAGACATAAAAATAATATAAGAATAACTAGAATACATATAAAACCAATAGAATCATTAAAAGATAAAAACAAGCTAAGTCTAATGGGTAGAAATAAAAGAGAGGACCATTTTAAAAGTATTAAAAGTGTGATACAGTAAACTTTTTCTAATTGTTCATTTAGACCTTCGGGTGTTAGTGTTTTTAGAATTTTTGTATCCAGAACATTTCTTTATTCCTTAGGACCTCAAAAGCATTCAATGGTGGGATGGATTCGATAAGTGTGAATTTGAGTGTTTGTGGATTGCAGTTATGGGTGGAACCGAAATGACGGGAGACGATGTGGAGTGGGTAATTTTTCAATATATTGCGCTCAGGGCCGGAGCTACCATAGGAAAAAAATGGGTAATTGCTTCAGGGCCCCAGAGCCTGTAGGGGCCCCCAAGGTGTCCCTCCCCATCTTAACTGTTGCTCCCTAACTGTTGCAGGGACTCTGCAGAGTCAAGTTGGGAGGGTATTGGGGGAGGGTCAGCAGCCAGCACATGGGCCCAGGAGGGAAATTTGGCTGCAACAAAGGGCCTCTAATGGCGCTTTTTGGTCGGGGGATGTCTGTTGGGGGGCCCCCAGGCTAATTTTGCCCTAGGGCCCAATTGTTACTTGAACCGGCCCTGATTGCGCTTGTGTTGTCCTATTCTGTTTCGGACAAGTTGAGTGGTACGTCCCACGTATTGTAAGTTGCATGAACAGGAGATCATGCAAATTCTCTCTATACTAACTAGAAATAGAAAAAAGATGTATACGTGGCAAGTGTCACAGGACCTTTTTGTTACTTTCCCCACATAAAAAATGGTGGGCGGGACTAACCCGAATTGCAGCAATTTCAAAAAAGTTCAACATATATGGGTCAACAGTCACCTTAGTGTACAAAAGGTAAATAACTTTTATTGATATACAAAAAGGACACACATTTTCAAATAAATAAAATGAAAATGGGAAATCACAGGGGATTCAACGCTAAAATTGCATATGCAAAGCGGATTATAGCTATCAGAAACTGCTGCAAATGTCATATGGCAGTAACAAGATACATATATATGGAGATCAAATACACTCACATACCACATGCACTCCGCGCAATCATGCAGGTGCCATACTTATAAAAAACGGTGGGGGCCCCTTTAAGTGAAAAAGATATTAATCGCTGTATGCAGTAGGACCACTTAGTAGGACCATCAATTCCTGTTAAGTGGTTATGATTTTGCACCCTTATCTAGGTAATATCAAATCATGGTCTGTGCTGGATTTTTATATTTCACACTCTACTGATTTGTCTGTGAGCCAGATGCAGCAATCAAGAGCCACATCTGGGGTTGAGCCAAGTTGGGTCGAAGAGCTCAGAGAAGCACTTTTGCATAGATGACAACTGAAATTTCTTAACTTTTCCTGTACTACAAACCATGTCAGACTCTGTTCTTTCCTACTAATGTTCTATTTCTTAACTGTATTACACATACAATGAATTATCTCTAAGTTTTGTTTTTTTTCACTTCAGATTTTTTTTAACAGGGGGGTAAATGTGTCCCACAAAACCATTGCATGACATGCAACTCATGCTTACTGCAAGTGTGGGCTGGTACTTTCTGATTCCTGATCATTATGTACTGGCCCAGGCTCTTGAGAGTCCAGATTTATTTGGAACAGATTACTGATATGGTTTGGTAGTTATTAGCTGTTAAATGTGATGTTTAATGAAGTTTACACAATATTGTAATCTCAGCAAACCCAAACTGGCTTAAGGGTATGATGTCAATAAAAGAGCGATAACACAGAAAATATTGATTTACAGCTATGATTAAAGGCACATGAAGCCTGATAAGCATAACACGCCACAATAGTTGCAATGGGAAACTGGATACACATCTGTATTGTGGAATCCTTGTGCATTTTCCAGTATCACGAGTGTATTTGCCAAGTTCAGAGGTTTAAGCGTTTAAGGCTAAAGGTCATTTTTTTTTTTTTTTTTTTTTTTTTATACACATTTTTCCGCTGATACCTTTAGTACAGAGGACTGTGATGAAATACAGTCAGTGAATACTATCAGTAGAACTCATTCCAATAAGGTAATCAGTAAGAAGAGAAAAAAACTGACCTGATGAATGTGAATTCCTGACTTGGGTGTTCTCGGGTACAGCTCATGTTACTGACGTTTGTAAAGGGTGTGAATGTTATCAGTATCTAACTAGGGGCTTTGCCTATGTCTTTGCCTTTGTCTTCTCTTGCACTGCTACAGCACCAGGTTTAATGCCAGTACGGACATGGAGTCTGTATATTTCCCTTGGTTTATGTTGGTTTCTAATAAGTACCTTAGTTTTGTTTCACATCCTATGGACACCCTGGTAGGTTAATTAGTTTCCCAAAAACTGTTGCCAGACACTGGTAAGGGCATTAGTTCTTTTGAAAGATGTAATTGGTGCAGTGCCTTCTGCAAATCACTGCAAAAATGTAAAGCACAAGATGCATGTGTAAATGTACAAACATGGAACACTTAGAATTTTGTCATGATGTCCAATAACTTCAAGGATTGAAATGGGTGTATTCATCATCATGCTCTCATGGCCATAGCATTCAAAGACACTTGCACGTACCCTTTATTTATTAGCAGTGTGTTCACAGTACTCACTCCTACAGAATTGGAGCTAGCCATATTACACACATTTATGCAAACTGCTATTGGCCAGACCTTTACATTTTCAATGCATCACTTTAATTTCATTGCATTGAAACACAGTCCCTTACCATTTTTTGCTACACAGCATGCAGTCACATACACACTGCAATGTGTGAATAAATCCCTAAACCTGAATTACTGTTTGTATTTTAAACTCTGTTTTCTGTGTTTGTGGCTACACAGGCTTCTAAAAAATTCCATAAAACTAACATATTGTACAAAAACTGACATTGAGCAGTGTATTTACACTATATTGGTTACCGTATTTGAAAGACATCCTTTGTTTAAAGAGTGAACATGACCGTGGAGATCTCTATAAGGGCTGGTTCACACTTGCTTTAAAAACGTATCCGCAGCTACGTTTTTTGTCCTGGACGAAAAACTGAGCCACGGATACCAATGTTAAAAATAGGAACAGTAAACACTCAAGTTAAAAACGTATCCGCATGCGATCCACGGAATACGTTTTTTTAAACCCGGAACGCAGAGTCCAGACTTGCAGCATTTTTCACGGACCCGTATACACGTACGGGTAGTGAAAATCAATGGGGAAACGGGGCCTCCCTCTTCAATGACATTTTGGGACACTGGAAACGGATCAGTTTCCAGTGTCCCTTGGTGAAGGATGGGGCCGCCATGCTGGAGGGGGTAGCAGCCAGGACGGGGGGCTGCGGGAAAAGCGGCGGCCAGGGGTGTCACACCCCTTCTTTCCTTGCTCACCTGGGTGCCCCCCGTCCCCGCTCCCCCTCCAGCTCGCACATAATGTAATAAATTGTACCTAAGGATGTTCGGCGAGCCGGGCACTTCTGCCCACACCACTCGAGTCACTTCCTGCGATGCCGCCAACTGAAATACAGAGGGCGGCATTGCAGGAAGTGACGGCGAGTGGTGTAGGCGTAAAAGCCCAGCTAGCCGAACTTAGGTACAATTTATTACATTATGTGCGAGCTGGAGGGGGAGCGGGGACGGGGGGCACCCAGGTGAGCCAGAGGGGGGAGGCGACCCCCCCCTGGCCGCCGCTTTGCCCGCAGACCCCATTGTGGCTACTACCCCCTCTAGCAAAACAAAACAAAACACGCAAACTGATCCAGAACGTGTGCTGCAAAAACAGCAGCACGGATCCGTTTGCGTTCCGGTTTTTGAAAATCGGAGCCCGGACCGCGGATGCGTCCCGCACCCGGAGCTAGTGTGGCCCTAGCCTAACGCTTTGTAATTTTTCTACAGTTGGATAAGTCATGGAAAATGCACAGTAGTGAAACAGGGGAAATTTACTCAAACCAGCGCAAAGGAAATTGGAGTAAACTGACTCAAAAGAGGAGTACATTCCTAGATCAAAGATTCTCATTGGTCTTCTCTACTCTTGCACCCATTTTCCTTGCACTAGTTTTGATAAATGAGTGGTGTGTTGATGTGGAGGCACAGAGGCAGGGTGGGTGGTCACTTGTTTGACAGTGTTTAGAGGTCTGATATGCTTGATCGCTAAACAATGTTGATGGGCAGCTGAACACATCCTACTTCCCTGTAGCATGTGTATGGACCAGTGGCATAGCAATGGAGCTATGGGCCCCGGTGCAAGTTTTACATGGGGCCCCCCAAGCACTCTATACATAACAATTGATACAGCAAACCAAAACCTGCCAAGGACAACCACAGTGTCAGAGGTGCAAGAAGGAGATGGGGAACAGTTTGTTAATGATTACTACTGTTTTCAGCATCTATAGAAGTGATTATTACTAGCACAGGACCAATAGAAAGCTAATATTGTGCTTGAGGGTAGGCCCCTCGGGGCTCCTCTGCCCCAAGGGCCTCGATGCGGTCACTACCTCTGCAACCCCTATTGCTACACCACTGCTATGGACAATAGCAAGGCTACTATTTATAAGTAAAAAAGATATCATTAAAATAAAACATTCAACTCTAAAATATGGTGAAAAGTTGTTAATACACAACAGCTACTAACTGTTCTTGGGAAAATGTATAATAACTGTCTGTACTAGTTTTAAGCACGTTTTCTTTGATCAGTCAGTCCACTAGCTCGGCTGTTGATCCAATGAGTGATCTGTGCCCCTTGCCAGTCTGCAGCTTGCTGAATCTACTAAGAAAGCTGAAGCTAATGTTTGCCAACAGCACACATACCACTAGCACTTCTGGGTGGCCTGGGGTCATATGGCAGCAAGCCCCAGTTAGCACAGCTCATTTAGAAGCGTAGGGAGTACTACTACATATGCTGTCACTACTGACATATTTACACGATTCATGGAACACTTGTTAGCGAGGTTTCAAAGTTGAACATCATATTTGCATTGCATGAGATGGAGCTCACACTCTTGGATAGCTTTTCCTGTGATGGACTAAAATTTCAGTCCATTAAACAATTTAGCTCCTCTTACAGCTCTGCTTCCAGTTAAAATATAATAAGTAAGAGCCCCACTTGCTTATATGAAAAGATGGAGCGATTTACAATTTTTTGGCCTACAATAGCTCTACCCTAAAAATGTTTACATCTACAAAGAAAAAAAAACCGCATTTTAACTTGATTTTTAAATTACAGGGGGTCCCCTACTTACAGATTCCATTCTGGGAAGTTACATTTATTTGTAAGTTGTGGAATGTGTTATACTGGGTGAAATGTAGATATAGAATGTTCTTATGGATAACTCTGGATTTAAACATGTAGTATGAACAATGTTATTTTGTTGTTTTGAACGTGCGTTTAATGTGTTTGAAACAGTTTATACAATATTGTAATGTGTAACAACAAAATATGCAGTAACAAAAACAGTAATGTAATATTTGTACATGAAGACAACTTTGTACGTATAAAGCATTGTAACTTGAGGTGTTTGTTTCTAAGTAGTGGACTGTCTGTAGCTGCATCTGATGGACTGTTGTACAAAATAAATATTGGGGCCAAACCAAATAGAAAGCGAAAGGCTTGAAGATCCTAAGCCTCGTACACACGCTTGACTGAAGTCAGTTGAGGCAGCCGATAAAAACCGTCTCATCCGATAATCAGCCATGTGTACAGAGGTGCCTGATCCCCCAACCCACAGCATGCAAGCAATCCACCCGGCGGATCAACTCACCTCCAGCGACGGCTGATTCCTTTGTGTTTGTCACTCGCTTGCCACTTGATGTCACGCATACAGCGCTCAATTGACTTTTTGCATAGCAACACAAGGCACCTCCAGTTACACAGCTGATTCTCATCTGTGCAACTTGGCCCAGTGAGGTCACCCAAGGGGATCAGATCCTTATCCCCAACAGGTGACATCCATCAAAGGTGTGTATGCACCTTTAAAGAGGAACGTTAACCAAGGATTGAACTTGCCTCCTTTCCCACAGAATATCTTTTCTTTTTTTTCTAATAGATCATCAGGGGGGTCTGTATGGCTGATATTGTGGTGAATCCTCTGTCACAGTGTGATGTCATGACCATGGTCAAGACGGTTTGCTGTCTGTGAACCTCGTTGTGGGAAATAACATCTTTTTCCAACTGCCAAGCAAGCAATATCTCTCTCTGTGAATAGAACTCTCAGTAATGAATATTCTGTACAGATCACCTGACAAAACTAAAGGTGTCTCCCCCTGTGATAAATTTCAGAATGTAAATCAGGGAGAGGAAAGATTTTACAATGGGTAAACACCGACTAAGTACTCTATAAATTAATATTGTAATCAATAAGCATTTTTTTTTCATTATGTTATTTTCACTACAGTCACGCTTTAAAGGAAACCAGAGACAAGTTGAATTAAAAGTTTCATACATACCTGGGGCTTCCTCCAGCCCCATCTGCATGGATCGCTCCCATGCTGCCGTCCTCAGCCTTCTGCAGCTCTGGTACCGGGTCCCGTAACTTCAGTCAGTCGCGGCCAGTTTGAGTAAGCACTTGCTCAGACTAGCCGAAGTTACGGGACATGGTATTGGAGCTGTAGAAGACTGAGGGCGGTGGCGTGGGAGCGAGCGGATGGGGCTGGAGGAAGCCCCAGGTATGTATATAACTTTCAATTTAACTCTTCTCTGGTACACTTTAAGTCCTGTCCTTTTATCAGTGAAATACAATAGTAATGAGCAGGAAAACATTTTAATGGACTGCAGCCTGATCACATTTTCTCCAAGCACAGACAGAATGCGAGGTCTGCAGGAGATACCCACTTATAGATTGTCAGACCATGTGACAACTACTGAATGTCTGTTGCACTTTAAAAATAATTTGAAAGACACCTTTAGTTTCCATGAATGTAGGAGAGTCTTTGTGTAAGGATACAAAAAAAGGAAATAATGCAGCTTGTTTGCACCAAAAACAAAATACATTTGTGGAAATTAAAGGACAACAGAGGCGAGAGGGATATGGAGGCTGCCATATGTATTTCATTTTAAGCAATAATAGTAGCCAGGCAAGCCTGCTGATCCTCTGCCTCTCAGGCCCTATTTACACTTGTTTTTGTTGAGCTGCATCTCATTTTCCAAATGAGATGCAACGCAACTTAGCACAACGCATTAAGTGTACATAATAAGGTTACATTATGTGTACTTTTAGCAATAGACCCTGTACAAGCAAGCCACAGATCACGTATTTATGACATTATTGGCAGATATGACTAGATTCGCTGCATGCTTGTTTCTGGTGTTATTCAGACACTACTGTAGCCAAATAGATCAGCAGGACTGCCTAGTATTGTTCAAATGGAAATACATATGCCAGCCTCCATATTCTTCTCTTTAAGGACCTTCTGGATTTGAGCATGACAGCTGTAGACAGAGAAACATAGAAGCCTGGGAAAAGAGAACACTGATGCAAATAGAAGTGCATCAAGTACACAAGGTACATAATGGCTTTTGGTTGCAATAGGAGCCTTTTCCACTGGTGCATTCCGATTTTTTTTTTTTTTTTTTTTTTTTTTTTTTTTTTTAAAAACGCAAATGCATGTCTGTGTGATTATGATGCATTTTGCGTTTCAATGTAAAGTATAGGAATGCATGACAAACACTTTGCATTTTGTATTGATTCAACCACTAGTATCTATTCTCAAAAATCAAGACAACACTTGCCAATCAAAAAAACACAAACACATGAAAAACGGATAAAAAACGCACATCAACATTGGTCAAGTTTTGTGTTTTGCAGTAGAAAAGGACCCCGTGCAACTGTAGTTCCTGACTCATCCACTGAACTGATTCGGTTCAGTGTGATGAGTCGGATCACTCGACTCCTAGGAAAGAACCGGCTCAAATGAACCAATCGCTCATAAACCGGACATCACTACTATACGTATTCTAACCTGTTTATTTAAATCCTGGTTTTATAGTATTAAGTGTATTATCAATTTTTGTTCTGTCTCAATGTTGATGCATTTTTTTTTTTTTTTTTTACTGTAGTCATTATAAAAATAAACCATGCCAAGCTACAAGCTGACCTACTTCGACTTCAAGGGGAGAGGCGAGATTATGCGTTACATATTTGCCTACACAAACACACCGTATGAAGACATCAGGATTCAATTCAGTGAATGGCCCGCTCATAAAGCTTGTAAGTACAAACTATGTATGCACTACTATGCACATGTATTTGGTAGAGTTCCTTTATTAGGGACTAAAATGCTTTTATTAGGGACTAGTGTGCTTCATTTTAGTTGCTGCCATGACTTGAACCCAGGTGCAATATCATTGGTATGATTATGGATAGCTTTTATACTTTTATATTCAGTTATCACTGGAGTATTTTAATTTGTGTAAAACCAAGTAATTCATTCACTTAAGCTAACATGGCTCAAGGGTGTCTCATAACTCAAAAATCACTTTAACTTCATATTTTTATATAAAAATAAAAAAATGGTAAAATTGATTTAAAAAATAAAGATATGAAAAAAAGGGAGGGGGATCACTTGTGTGCTGAGCTGTATGGCCCTGCAGCGAGGCCTTAAAGCTGCATTGGCCTAAATCAGCCTGTCACTGGGTGGGTGTGTGTGTGTGTGTGTGTGTGTGTGTCTACTGTTATACACTGGTTAAAAAGAAAATAATCATACTTTTTTTTTTTTTTTTTTGCTGAAAAGGCAGCTTTAAAGTTCATATTTGATGTAGATGACATTTGTATAGCAGACTTCTACTGAAAGACTATGCAGGCTTTCCTGGTTGTCATGGTAATCTACATGGTAATCTGCAACCTTTAACCACTTGAGGACCCACCCTTTACCCCAGTGGCGTAGCTATGGAGCTCGGGGCCCCGGTGCGAGTTTTACATTGGGCTTCCCCAAGCACTCTATACGTAACAATTGATACGGCGCACCAAAACCTGCCAAGGTCATCTACAGTATTAGAGGTACAAGAAGGGGATGGGGAACAGTTTGTTAATGATTACTACCATTCAAAGCATCTATAGAAGTGATTATTTCCACCTCAGGACCAATAAACAGCTTATACTTTGGTTTAGTAAGGGCCCCATGGGGCCCCTCTGGCCCAAGGGCCCCGATGCGGTCGCTACCTCTGCAACCCCTATTGCTACGCCCCTGCTTTACCCCCCCTTAAGGACCAGCGTTGAATTCTGTGATCTGTGCTGGGTGGGCTCTACAGCCCCCAGCACAGATCAAACACCAGGCAGAGAGATCAGATCACCCCCCTTTTTTCCCCACTAGGGGGATGATGTGCTGGGGGGGTCCTATCTCTCCTGCCTGCGTGTGGCTGGCGGGGGGGGGGGCACCTCAAAGCCCCCCTCCGCAGCGAAATTCCGCTTCCCCCTCTCCTACCTGGCCCCCTGGTGATCGGGGCTGCACAGGACGCTATCTGTCCTGTGCAGCCTGTGACAGGACGTCCCCTGTCACATGGCGGCGATCCCCGGCCGCTGATTGGCCGGGGATCGCCGATCTGCCTTACGGCGCTGCTGCGCAGCAACGCCGTACAATGTAAACAAAGCGGATTATTTCCGCTTGTGTTTATATTTAGCCTGCGAGCTGCGATCGGCGGCCCGCAG